>NC_064626.1:1098729811-1099032841 GCF_023864275.1 Schistocerca cancellata | reverse complement strand
CAGTTATGTCTTCGACTTTTTCGGCAGTGGTGAATACACATGTTCCCACTGTTTCCTCTGCTCCTGCTGTGTCCTCTACAAAATACAAAACACATCCATACCTAGGAGAGCACCGAATTGTCTCGTATTCATGTGGAACTGAGATCATGCTAGTCTACAATAGAAAACAAACAGGGCAAGACATATTTTGTGTATCTGCCTTAAGTCACGCAAGTAGTACGTACGTGAAAATCCATCTGCCAACGCTTATATAATCAGACACACGTCGCCACTGAAAGCAATATCAGTAGTGTCAGCATCAGGACAGTGCGTACATTCGCCACCAAGAAGAGCCAGACTGGACGTCCTGCAGCTGATTGTTGTTATTCGGATTCAGGACTACACCACTAGGCCAAAGTCTTCTTTGCAACTGCAGCGTGCAGCCGAGGATGGTCGTGTCGAAGAAAAATGCCTGATGACAACATTCCTCTTCGCTTGTTCTTATTTGACCTTCGTAGAAGATTTTCTCGAATCGTCTGATCCACTAACTGAAGATCATCGGTTGACATTTGCTTCCCTGACAGCCTTCAGTGCATTATTCAATAAAGTTCTTGTACCATTGCCAGACTTTTCCGTTACGCATAACATTTACGTTATGCAGGCTGTATGAAAACATTCGGAATCCCTCAAGATGGAGACATCGAATGACATTATGCACTTCACGCTTGGTGAGAGACCGTTGTTTTAGGCATCTTCATTTGCTCACTTTGCACTCAGAACTGAAAAGTGCCACGTGACCCGATCGACGGGCGGACTAGAGATCCTGCCCATCATATTTGTGCAAAGCTTCATCGGATTTTCACTGAGGTTCTAATTTCGTGACCATTCGGACAGAAATTAATAAATTATTCTAAATTGGTGCTAATCAGTGTTACTATTCTCTTTGTCGCAGAGGTTGCCTAAACCCTATTTGTCCCTGGAATGACACTTTACGTCGTGCATTCAAGTCCGGTCATAACAGGAAACGCTGTTGTAGTTACTCGCTCTGTTACACATGTACATCTGCCACCTAGTATATTTAGTGAATACAAAAGCTCCTTTATTTCGGTGTTATGCTAACACACCCAACATTCGTCCATGGTGATTAATCACACGGCACAACGGCACAGTCTTCGTGAGTCAACTGTTTGCGTGCGTGCGTGTGTGTGTGTGTGTGTGTGTGTGTGTGTGTGTGTGTGCGGGGGGGGGGGGGGGGTTGTTGGAGAGGAGGAGGGAGAGAGAGAGAGAGAAAATGTCTAATGCAGGTTGATTCTGCGCTTTCTAAAAAGATACAGGTCTCCGGTATTCTAAGATACATTTAGAACATAACTCTTATAAAAGAGACCTCTCTCTCTCTCTCTCTCTCTCTCTCTCTCTCTCTCTCTTTCATTTTTGTAAGGAACCGCAACCGCTATATTTCCCTCTTGAGATTTATCCAGGTTACCCTGTAAACAGCATACAGCTAAAGCATAATTATACATAGTTCTAAAAACCGATTATTTCCATCAGGCTTGCCATTCCAGAATGCATGAATAAAAACCTGTTCATGGTGTATTTCTTACGTTCTTATAAACATGTTAAACAAAATATTGTTAGTCCCGTGTTTCTTTTGAGGTTCATAGCAGACTGAAAATAGACCTCTCTCCTCCCTTTTACCTGGAAGAAAGCTGCAGCAGCCCTGATGCCCGCGTTTAAGGCAAAACAAGCAGCAAACGCCTTTGCTGATCTTACTTTGAAGCCAGCAGCTAACGGCCCCTTGGCAGCAAAGCGACCAGCACGTTCATTCAACACCACTGCGAATCGTGCGACCCATATTCTTTCGTCGGCTTACACGAGTCACAGCTGCAGCACGGCCGAAACCGCTCCAAGCTGACTTCTATACAATGTGTTACAAAAAGGTACGGCCAAATTTTCAGGAAACATTCCTCACACACAAATAAAGAAAAGGTTTTATGTGGACATGTGTCCGGAGACGCTTAATTTCCACGTTAGAGCTCATTTTAGTTTCGTCAGTATGTACTGTCCTTCCTCGATTGACCGCCATGATTTCATGCTGCTAGAACATGTGCCTTTACAAGTACGACACAACATGTGGTTCATGCACGATGGAGCTCCTGCACATTTCAGTCGAAGTATTCGTACGCTTCTGAACAACAGATTCGGTGACCGATGGATTGGTAGAGGCGGACCAATTCCATGGCCTCCACGCTCTCCTGACCTCAACCCTCTTGACTTTCATTTATAGGGGCATTTGAAAATTCTTGTCTACGCAACACCGTTTCCAAATGTAGAGACTCTTTGTGCTCGTATTGTGGACGGCTGTGATACAATACGCCATTCTCCAGGGCTGCATCAGCGCGTCAGGGATTCCATGCGACGGAGAGTGAATGCATGTATCCTCGCTAACGGAGGACATTTTGAACATTTCCTGTAACAAAGTGTTTGAAGTCACGCTGGTACGTTCTGTTGCTGTGTGTTTCCATTACATGATTAATGTGATTTGAAGAGAAGTAATAAAATGAGCTCTAACATGGAAAGTAAGCGTTTCCGGACACATGTCCACATAACATATTTTCTTTCTTTGTGTGTGAGGAATGTTTCCTGAAAGTTTGGCCGTACCTTATTGTAACACCCTGTATAGCGACAATCATAAAACTAGCTGCGTGAAGAAGTTGTGACATTGTACCTCATTTACACTTCGATCGACTTCCAGGATGAATTTCATCTCCTCAGTTACGAAGAGTATAAGTTTTCCTGATAACTGTGCAGCCAGATCTTTAAATAAATGTCAGTGCTTCTGTTACCCTTTCTTAAAATTCGTTAAATTCTAGGACTTAAAAAATCAAATAGCTCTGAGCACTATGGGTCATCAGTCCCTAGAACTTAGAACTACTTAAACCTGACTAACCTAAGGACATCACACACATCCATGCCCGAGGCAGGATTCGAACCTGCGACCGTAGCAGTCGCGCGTTTCCGGACTGAAGCGCCTAGAACCGCTTGGCCACTCCGGCCGGCTAATTCTAGGACTCTGCTGTAGCCGACCACACAAACAACATCTTTAAAAGAGGAACTGGAATATGTTAATACAACTCCAGAAGGAGTCGGAAACTGAAACCAGAAAGGATTAGCTGGTATCAGATCACGGTTTTTCGAGAAGAGCTTCCTGTGCTACACTCATATTAAATTTAAAAAAAGAAAAATAATTCTGGATTCTTCGAAACAGTGACCAGTTCTCCGGCTAATGGCTATCGAAGTAGTTTTTTTACAGACGAAATGAATTAATAAACAAGGAAATAATTAAGGCATGAGCGGAAATCTGAAAACTTTTCTTTCGTTCTTCAGTCTTCAGCCCAAAAAATGAACAGTAATTAATATATTGATTAATCACCGTCCCAGAAATTTTTTTATTTATCCTATGGTCCAATACTTGTGCCGAAACTCAACCTGGTCAAGATGGAAAACATAAAACATAAGTTAAGCTATGATGTTGGTTGCTTTCTTTATTAACCAGGTCGTCATCTACATCTATACCCTGCGAGCCACCGTTTGATGCATGGCAGAGGGTACATCCCATTGTACCAATTATTAAATTTTATTCCTGTTCCATTCACATATGGAGCGCGGGAAAAATGATTGTTTGAATGCCTCTGTGTGTGCAGTAATTATTCTTGTCTTATATTCACGATCCCTATGTGAGCCATAAGAATGGAGTTCTAGTATATTCCTAATCATTTAAAGCTGGTTCATGAAACTTTGTTAATTGACTGTCTCGGGATAGAGCCTTTCAGTTCAAATCCTTCAGTATCACTATGGCAATCTGCCACGGATTAAGCAAATCTGTGACTATTCATGCTGTCTTTCTGGTTAGCCCTAACTGGTACATGTCCCACATAGCTAGTCGCACGAGTGATTGGTAGCCAATCTCCTTTGTAGACTGATTGCACTTCCCCAGTATTCTACCAGTAAACAAAAGTCTACTACTTGTTTTAACCAGGACTGAACCTATGTGATCATTCCATTTCATATTCCTACAAAGCGTTACATTCAAGTACATTCAACTCATTAAAATGAGTTGGCCGATTCTAATGGTGACTCACTGATATTACAGCCATAGGATATGTATGAATTTTCTATCAGTCTGACCCGGGTTTTCTCTAGTGAAAAGGTATTACTGAAACTTATGTTTAGTAACGAAAAAGTAAAGATAAGTCAGGATACCTTTCTGGCACTATAGCGCGTTTAAAATTAGTTGCGACTCTTATCGTTTGGCTCACCAGAGGGCACGTGACACCGTTGCCCAGATAACACCAATGGCGAGCCGGCTCTCCCTACCACGCAGCCAGGAGTTCGGTTAGTAAAGTTCTCCTGCTGCCACGCCGTGGATAAAGAATACAACGTGGTCGCACGCATTAAATGTATCTACGTTCATTAGCTGTCATTGTAAAGTATTTTTGGCATTAAACTTTTCCGCAGTTGTCAGGCATTGTGAACTAGTGTTTTCTATTGGCGTTGCATTATGTTCAGCGCTTCAGAACGTAAAATTCGCAATAAAAGTGGTCGTCCAAGAACAAGTTCACTGCCTCTGAAGATAATGTTCAGCTGCAAAATATTCCTTTTAATTCCACCACAGTCATGGACAACGCGCGGTACAACTCTGTTGTGGCGGATAAAACTCCAACAACGCATTGGAAGAAGGCGGATATTTTGTTGAGGGTACAAAGAAATGTTAAATTGTATGAAGTTGAACCTAGCATTTATAACGCGGAGTTAATGGAGCTTGTAGTGCTTTACAACCCAGAAACAAAACTACCAGATTGACGAACTGGCTAACGCTAGAGGGCATACTATAATCAGGCTTCCTGTGTATCATGCTTATTTAAATCCGACTGAGAATACATGGACCTAGGAGAAAAATAATGTGGCAAAACACCAACAAGAAATTTAAGCTCATTGATGATGAAATGATGACAAAAGTAGTCTTTGCAAATGTTACACCACAGGAATAGTCCCCAGTTGTCAGCAATACCAAGAAGGTCGTTAAGAAGACAATGACTCATGAAGGACTATGACGAGATGTGGTCTGTACGTAACTTCTCTTGTTGCCATGTTAAAATCTGCGTCTTTTGCCAAAACACAGGAAACTTCACAAATATTCATCTCACTAACATTCTAATTCAAGTTCGGGTATACATGCTGAAGATGAAGCGATAAAGAAAGTATCTGAGGATATTGAAAGGGCAATGTAGCACGTAAAGGGAGATGAAAAGCTAATAGTGAAAATCGGAGTCATGGAGGACTAGAATGCAGTTATAGAGTAGAGTAGAGTAGAGGAAACGGTTACGGGAGAATATGGGCTTGGGACAAGCATTGAGAGAGCAGAAGGACTAACTGAGTTCCGTAACAAATTTCAGCTAGTAATAGCGAATACTCTGTTCAAGAATCACAAGAGGAGGAGGTATACTTGGAAAAGGCCGGGTGATGCTGGAAGATTTCAGTTAGATTACATCAAGGTCAGACAGTCCGAAATCAGATATTGGATTGTAAGGCATGCTCAGGAACAGATATAGACTCAGATCACAATATAGTAGTGATGAAGAGTACGCTGAAGACTAAGACATTAGTCAAGAAGAATCAGTACGGAAAAAAGTACTAAGCAATGACGAGATACGCTTCAAGTTCTCTAAGGCTATAGATACAGCAATAAGAAATAGCTCAGCAGGCAGTACATTTGAAGGGAAATGGACATAGATAACATTCCATCAAAATTTATAAAATCATTGTGGGAAGTGGCAACAAAACGACTATTCACGTTGGTGTGTAGAATGTATGAGTATGACAATATACCATCTCACTTCCGGAAAAATATCATCCACACAATTCCGAAGACTGCAAGAGATGACAAGTGCGAGAATTATCGCGCCATCAGCTTAACAGCTCATGCATCCAAGTTTCTGACAAGTATAATATACAGATGAATGCAAAAGAAAATCGAAGATGTGCTAGATGACAATCAGTTTGGCTTCTGCTTAGAGTAAATTCTAACGTTGCGGTTGATAATGGAAGCAACGCTAAAGAAAAATCAAGACCCTTTCATAGTATTTGTCTACCTGGAATAAACGTTCGATAATGTAAAATGATACAAGATGTTCGAAATTCTGAGAAATATACGGAGAAGCTATAGGCAGAGACGGCTAACATACAATATGTACAAGAGCCAAGAAGGGATAATAATAGTGAACGAACAAGAACGAACTGCACGCATTAAGAAAGGTGTAAGACAGGGATGTATTCTTTCGCCCCTACTGTTCAATTTGTACATCGAGTAAGCAATGATGGAAATAAAAGAAAGGTACAGGAGTGGAATTAAAATTCAAGATGAAAGGATATCAATGACGCGATTCGGTGATGGCATTACTGTTCTGAATGAAAGTGAAGAAGAATTGCATGATCTGCAGAATGGAATGAATAATCTAATGAGTACAGAATATGGATTGAGAGTAAATCGAAGAAAGACGAAAGTAATGAGAAGTAGCAGAAATGATAACAGCGAGAAAGTGAACATCTGGATTGATGGTCACGAAGTAGATGAAGTTAAGGAATTCTGCTGCCTAGGCAGTAAAACAACTAATGACGGACGGAGCAAGGAGGACATCAAAAGCAGACAAGCACTAGCAAAAAGAGCATCCCTAGCCAAGAGAGGTCTATTAGTATCAAGCAAATGCCTTAATTTGAGGAAGACAGTTCTGAGAATAAACGTTTGGAACACAGCATTGTATGGTAGAGAAACATGGAATTTGGGAAAAACGGAAGAGAGTCAATGCATTTGAGATGTGCTGCTACAAACGAATATGAAAAATTAGGTGGACTGATAAGGTAAGGAATAAGGAGGTTCTGCGCGGAATCGGAGAGGAAAGGAATATGTGGAAAACATTGATGAAGAGAAGGGTCAGGATGATAGGACATCTGTTAAGACATGAGGTACCAGAGGGAGCTGTAAACGACAAAAACTGTAGAGGAAGACAGAGATTGGAATATATTGAGGATGTAAGTTGCAAGCGCTACTCTGAGATGAAGAGGTTGGCACAGGAGAGGAATTCGTGACATCAAAGCAGTCAGAAGACCGATGCTCGAAAAAAAAGGTAAATTCTAATTCAGTTGTAATTGTGACAGAATCATGCAATAGGGTATTATTAAACTAGCAACTGAAGGCAAGATAAATCAATAGTGATGAAGAAGCCCATTCTCAGTATAAAAATAAACGCGTGACTTCTTCAGTTATAGTGTTGCCAAACGTAGTCCTTAAAATTGCATTGTCTCACTTAAAAACGGTATTTGCTTGAATATCACGGTAGATAGGAAAGTTTCACATGGTAATCATATGTCAAAATATTCTCCTCTTTGCGTGCTATCATTTGCCGAAATCTGGTCTAGATATCTGAGAGATATGAGATACGATGGATTTATGAATATTTCATTCTGGATTTTTCATTCGAACTTGCGTTCGTGATGGAGTGCTTGACATTTATTCCGTTTTCTCGGCGTTGAAGACAGATAGTGACATCCTGCCCATACGCTGCAACATACGACTTAACGCTCACCAAGGGCAATTTCATAGGGGCTACTAGTTTTCATTGCAAACCATAAGACATACTTGCAGTAGTTTACCTAATATTGAAATATCACAACAACTATGACTATTAAAGCTATGAGAGGCATTTTCAGCATGAAGCTGAGGAATTAAGCTACAAGATGTGCTGTACTCTGAGTTTATTAACGAATAGTTTCTTTTAAATCGTTTGAGAAATATTTCAGGTCGGCCGGGTTCCGCGGATTGCCGTTCACGTTGTCAAGCGAGTCTGACGTTCCACGCCGAGTAGGCCTGACATGGTCACCTATTGGTGTGCTCAGCAAACGCTGGTAACTACGTTTCCCTCCATCGCTCCGTACTGATCTGTCAGACATCGCAACTAATTTTAAACGCAATACAGTGAACCCACTGAGAACATTCGACAGTGAAAACCAAGTGTTTCGCGACGGCACTGTTATATAAAACATTCTCGGACTTCTTGCTGCGTCAATTCGCGGTAAAACCTTAAGTTTTCAGCTAATACCTCTATCGTTTTCGTCAGGAGCAACTAACTGTTCACACTGTTGTTGTGATGGCCTGATATAGTGAACAGACGGCTTCTGATTGATCAGTAGTTATCTAATGCCGTCGCAGATAGTGTCTACGTTTATGTAACACTTCGAGAAACGTGCATTAAATTTGGCTCCCATTCGCCCATCTTCATTTTATCGTTATTTTGACGACACGTTTATGGTCTGTTCACACGGCGTAGAAGCTCTTGAGCACTTTCTTGAACATGCCAACAGTATGCACCCAAACATCCGGTAACTGTCGAGACAGAGAAAGAAGGAAGGCTGCCATTTTTAGATGGGTTGGGACAACGAAAGTCGGCACAACGTCTCAGCCACTCAGTGTTACGCAAGCCTATTTACACTGATTTATATTTTAGTGCCGAGCTTTCGTCATCTAGTTCAGAAGAGAGCAGTTTTAAATTTATTGGTACCCAAAGCAAAAACAGTTTCTGGCGAAATTAATCATCTGAAGTACGTGTTCCGAAAGAAGGGCTACGGTTCACGTGATATGAAGTCAGCGTTATCCTAGAAAAGGAATCGTGGAAACTCTGAAACATTCACGTAATGAGGTACCGACTGTATCCCTTTCTTTAGGGGGCATTATACCCAACAAAACAGGTAGAGTCCTTCGAAAATGACTCATAAGAGTCCTTCGAAGATAAGTTATAAGACCTATTTCCCGTCTTCCTAAGTACACTCATGCTCATAAATTAAAGATAATGCTGATACATGGTGAAACAACGCTCTGGTGGGCCGTTTGCGGGTTTAAATCACCTCCGGGTATGACCATGCGGTGCATTTGACCTGCGGTCGTCGCACGGTGGCGCTGGCAGCAGTCCACATCCGGAGAGGTGTGTTGGTGCATGTCAGAGTACAGTGCAGCGAGTAAGTGTGCAGACGTTTTCAGACGTGCTAATGGTGACTGTGTGTTTAAAATGGCTCAAAGAACATATATTGATGACGTTATGAGGGGTAGAATACTAGGGCGGCTGGAGGCTGGTCAAACACAGTCGTAGCACGGGCCCTCTGCGTGCCACAAAGTGTGATCTCAAGATTATGGCAACAATTCCAGCAGACAGGAAACGTGTCCATGCGCTACAGTACGGGACTTCCATAGCGTACAACACCACAAGAAGACCGATGTCTCACCAGTAGTTCCCGCAGACGGCCTCGGAGTACTGCAGGCAGCCTTGCTCGGGACCTTACCGCAGCCATTGGAACAGCTGTCTCCAGACACACAGTCTACAGACGACTGAACACACATAGTTTATTCGCCCGGAGACCTGCAAGGTGCATTCCACTGACTCCTGGTCACAGAAGGGCCCGTAAAGCCTGGTGTCAAGAACACAGTACATGCTCATTCGAACAGTGGTCCCAGTTTATGTTCACGGATGAGTCAGGTATAGTTTGAAGAGTGATTCTCGCCGGGTTTGCATCTGGCGTGAACCAGGAACCAGGTACCAACCCCTTAATGTCCTTGAAAGCGACCTGTATGGAGGTTGTGCTTTGATGGTGTGGGGTGGGATTATGATTGGTGAACGTACACCCCTGCATGTCTTTTGCAGAGGAGCTGTAACACGTCAGGTGTATCGGGTCGTCATTTTGCACCAGTATGTCCGCCTCTTCAGGGGTGCAGTGGGTCCCACCTTCCTCCTAATGGATAATAACGCACTGCCCCACGGAGCTGCCATCGTGGAGGAGTACCTTGAAACAGAAGATATCAGGCGAATGGAGTGGCCTGCACGTTCTCTAGGCCTAAACCACATCGAGCACGTCTGGGATGCTCTCGGTCGACGTATCGCTGCACGTCTTCAAACCCCTACGACACTTCACGATCTTCGACAGGCACTGGTGCAGGAATGGGAGGCTATACTCCAGCAGCTGCTCGACCACCTGATCCAGAGTATGCCAACCCGTTGTGCGGCCTGTGTACGTGTGCGTGGTGATAATATCCCATACTGATGTCGCAGTACATGCGTGTCGGAGTACACGCGAAGGAGACAGTGGTGTTTTCTAGCACATGCGTTCCTGGACGGTTTTCTCAACCTATCATCAATACCGTGGACTTACAAATCTGTGTCGTGTATGTTCCCTATGTGCCTATGCTATTAACGCCAGTTTTGTGTAGTGCCACCTTGTGTGGCACCACATTCTGCAGTCATCCTTAATTTATGAGCATGAGTGTACATAAAGGAGATGCTACGCCTCGGCCTGTAAATCCCAGGGATTAATAATACTCCTTGCGATTGCAGTAGCCGTTACGTCGGTCTGATACGCACTGTTTCCAACCGCTGTGCAAAACATCAACGGCACGTTAAAACTAGAGAACTGGAGAAATCTGTAGTTATTCAACACAGCCTCACAAACGAACACAAAATACCGTTTGACGAAACAAAAGTTTTGTCCCAGGCTCTTATAAACTGGGATTTTGTAATTAAAGACTGTAGAAACTTCGACCGTTACAGCGGATATAATCTTAGGGTGCATGGAAGCGAGCTCTTGACGCAGAGCAGAGGCAGAGTGATTCATCGCAATGTTTACGCTCCTATGAGAGCGCAGACGTAGATATCACATGCCACAGAACTACGTATTTACCGACCACTCAAAAGCGGTCTATATAAGGCCCCCACAGCAGCAGTTTTGACAGTCAAACACTGCACTAACCTCCAAGAGAGCCATCAAAGCCGAGACGATATATTTCAACAAGCGTTATTCATAGTGGAGGCGTGACCGCAAGGCTTGAACTTCGCTGCTACAGACTGGGCATGCGCTGGCAGTTTTGACAGACAGTTAGTCCTGACGAAGATGACGGAAGTAATCATCGAAAGCTTGATGTTCTACCCTGAAAAGGCCGGGAAAGAAGTCCGAGAATGTTTGATACAACGTGCAACAGTGTTAATTGGAATAAATTGTTAACAACCCTACGATGAGACAGTCTGAAGCACAGAGACACCACTTACAAGAAGCAAAAAGAGAAAAAAAGAGATCGCATTAGTAAATGCATAAATACTAAAGTTTGCAGACGACATAACCCTTCTCACCGAATGTAGGAAACCCAGGTCTGTGAGACGCAAAAGACTGCGTACTTTGTCGAAGATTGAACTACCAACAAACATATGAGGGAGTTCAGATGATTGTCGGATGTTCAGCGGAATCAAACTCTCATCTGCACACAATATTTCCGCTGCAGCTATTCGTTCTATTGAAGGGGACCCTTTACCAGCAGACAAAGGCAACGCCATAATTTTAATCTCCAAGGCCGATTATGTGAATTAGATGTATGATTTACTTAAGGACCCGTCGTGTTTTATACTTCAGAACGATCCCACAGATAGCATAAAATGGACAATGACTTCACTTCTAAAGAAGAGAGCATTACTTGAGGACATAATTAAAACCTTCGTCCTGGTACGGCCGTTACACCTAGATTATACAGATTGCCGAAGGCACGTAAAGAAGGGGTCCCGTTATGCCCGGTTGTTAGTAATTTGGGTGTGCCACTTACAACTTTGCAACATATTTAGCGTAGGTCTTCAGCCCTCATATGGATAAATGTGCACGTCATATTTCCAATTCCATGGATTTTATTTTGCGTTTAATGTCACTTCGTCTTGGTCCCTCTGACTTACTTGGCAGTTTCAACGCGGTGTCTCCTTTTACTCGGGTTCCTCTTGAAGTCATTGACTTTAGGTAATGAAAAACTAGATATGGAAATGACAAACTCTGCCGTCATGTTCTGACATCCAGCTACGTTTTATTCAACAACAAATATTTTGAACAGACTGACGTTGTGGCCATGGGGAGTTGTTTATCCCCCATAGTCGCTTATCTTTTTATGGAGGACTTTGAGGAAATGGCTCTGAAGACATCTTTTTTGAAGCCTAGTTGTTTTTTGAGGTATGTTGAGTTTCTTGTTTGGCCACATAGACCATTTTAATCTTCTTCATCCTAACATCAAATTCACGATGGAGATTGAAAAGGAAGGGAAGTTACCCCTTTTTGGATGTACTGGTTTATAAAAGAAATGACGGTACTCCTGGACAGAGAGTTAACAGAAAACCGACAAATACTGACAGTAAATTACATGCTACCAGCTGTCATCCACTGTCTCAACGTGCAGAAGTCCTACGGGCCTTCGTCAAAAAAGATCATGCTATCCCGGATGATGGGAATATAGCACAAGAGCTGCATCATCTTAAGGACGTCTTTAATAATGACGGCTATACGGACAGACATATTCGACGTGGATTTGAATTTGGACCATTACCTTAACAAGTTGAAGACACTTATAGTTCTGTGTTTTTCCTTCCATATTCTGGGAACGTGTCTGCCAAGATAGGTAGGATTTCGAAGAAATATGAAATCAGATGTGTGTGTCGTTCGGCAGCTAACATTAGAGCACTTCTTGGCTCTGTTAAGGACTACTTCAGTTCAAGGAATCCCGGAGTTTACAAAAAATACATGTGAGTCCGGTAAAATATATACAAGCCAAACTATTAGTACCGTCAGTGACAGATGTGTTGAATATCACTGCCATATGCGATATGCGATTATCACAACCTCACAAATCTGCGGTGGCTGAACACTGTCTTGCAGAGGGACATACAATGAGACCCAAGTGGTTGCAAACTTCTCTCCTGGGATTGTGTTTTAAAAGAATTCGTCGATATCAGACTAACCGAAAATATTATTAACCGTGATAATGGATACCAGACAATTAAAACTTGGAATCCTTTGTTATCAGATATGAAAAACTGGTTTACGGTCTGTGAGTGTTAATTTTTAACGATATATCATTTTCGGACAGTATTCTCCACTGGAGGCGCTGCAACTCTTCTTGCGCCAGGAGGAGTAGCGAGGTCTGAGCTCTTGCGCATTATCTCAGCGCGCGCGTTTTTGTATTTTCACTGCATGTAAAGGTTCCGTCGTTCACGGTTTGAATCAGTTATCGGCGAGAGCGGCTTAGCTTTTCCCTCCTCATGATGGCAGGCAGGTGGACCGCAGAAGTATTGTGTGCAGATGTCAGTTTGATCCCGCTGAAGACCTGACAAGAATTTGATCTGTTAATACGCCGGGAAAGTCCGCAGAGTCACACGAAAAGGGAGCTGATGCTCATCAGCACAATTGAGAACAGAGTTGATATTAAACTCGTTAATGAAATAACAGAAGAAGAAGTAAATTAATTATCCTATCCAGGCAATCAAAACACATATATGGTAGGTGCAAAGGAGAGCCCTGTTGCACACAGAGAGAGCTTTCTTCAATAAAAGGGGCCGGTTAATATGGAATTAAGGAAAATCTTCTAGAATATGTACATCTCGAACGCTACACTGAATGGAAGTGGAATATGGGCGGTGAGCTATTAAGAGAGGAAGAAACTGGACGCATTGGAAATGTGATGCTGTCCAATAATGTCAAAACTTTAATCTTAAAAGATGGTACGGAATGAAGAGTCGCTAAAAACAACAGGCATGAGAATATCTGAAGAGCTGTCGTAGAAGAAGAGACAGGTTAGTGTGGTAAGTGCTAAGGCACGCAAGAAGACTTGCACATCTCGGTGAAAAGAGCAAAGGAGGAAACAATGTACAACATTAGGATATACAAAACGAGTTCTACGGGATATTCGGTGTAGTGGTTTGATACATGTGAAATGATGAGCAGGAGTTAGAAAAAGGTGGAGGACGGCTTCAAAACTATCTAAAGACAGAGGTTATGGCTTTGCAGAAAATGATGAGTGAAAGACAGTACGAAAAGAGCGTGCCGAGAAGCCACGCCAGTTTGGCGTAAACGAAATAATGGTAGGTTGACTACTACGTATGAAAGTAATATTCTGCACTATTTACGACAGTCAACTGCCTGCTGCTAATGAATAAGATTTCACGAAAGTTTTGATTTTATTCTAACTGGTTACAAATAGAAGCTCAGTTCTGACTGCGCTGAGTAGTTACTACATGATCAGATCTACACCTCCTTTAGAAACAATCGTATGGATTTAGGATATTAACGAGCAGAAGTTGATTGCGGTGATACTACACACAAAAGAATGGAAAACGAAGTTGAGGATCAATCAAGTACAAGGATGCGCAGAAGACATTACCGATGTGATCCTTCATAACGAAGGCTGCCTTAAAGAAAATTAAAGCAATTCCGTAGCATTTATCGCCCTAAAAGAGGCGTTAGGCAACGTTATATGATGCAAGGTTTTTTGAAATTCGCAGCGATATTGGAGTAAGCTATAGGGAAAGACGGATAAAGTTCAGTTCTTTCAGCAGCGAAAAGGGAACAACAGAAAAGGAAGGACTATAGACAAGTGCTGATCCCCACTGTTCAACCATTACATCGAATAAGCAATGGTGGAAATGAATGAAGTGTTCAAGGGTGAGATTAAAATACAAATTGAATGCCTCCAACTAATAAACTACACATCGAACCAGTTGTCGGAATTAATTTTTAGACTTAATCCAGGTTTCGATACCTCTAAAGCTATCTTCCTCAGAAGAACAAGGATTTACTAAAAAAAAATTTTCTCAGCAACAAATGATATTGGGCTCTCAATTTTGAATGTAAATCTGTTACTTCTCGTGACGACCTTATGCTCGTATTTTGTTACAGCCTTGGATGCTTGGGCAGATATTTGGCAATATTGAACACGTCAATTTGCAGCATCTGTGAGTATGTTTCCATTTAATAAAGTATGCAGCCAATCAGTCACTCCACCACTAATTGGCTGTGCACTTTATTAATTGGAAACCTACTCACAGAGGTTGCTAACAGCCATGTTGGAGACTGTCAAAGATAGTGGAAATAAATAATAACATTCGCTGATGACATTGCTATCACAGGCGATACTGTGGAAGTATTATAGTTTGTTTTTTTTAATAGGGGCGTGTCTAGTTGATTGATACAATACACTGACTGACGGAGACGATAAGGGCTACTACAAATTAGGCTGGCGACAAACTTAAAATCAAACTTATGGATGAATTAATACACGAAGAAAAGGAATTCCGTTATCCTGAAAGCATGGTGTAAGATGAAAAGATGATATAAAACGCTGTCAGATATGAAAAGAGTATTCCCTGCCAAAAGGTCTACTAGTATCAAATATAGGTATATATGTGAGGACGAAATATCTATGAGTGTTCTTCTTTGCTTTTCCTTTCACCCCCTTCCATCTTCAATTTACGCAATATGTTCTAAACACAGTCACTGCTCTGGTTTTAAGGTAATTCTAAACTGAGGTGACGCACTGGTAAGGCGACTCGTATTTGGAAAGACAGCAGTTGAAATCGTCGTTCCGCCATGCAGATTTACATCTTCCCTGAAGTTCCTGTAACGTTTAAGGCGAATTTCAGGATTATGTGCCTGCAAAGGCTAATACGATATCATTGAAAAGTGTCTTTTGTTTCCAGTGACTTCTTTGTCGATGGGATGTTACAAAAAAATATGTAATGCTTCTACAGATTGCTACTGTTGAAACGTTTCTTGACATTAGAATTATTTCGTTCATAAAGGACGGTGTCATGAGGACTACATCTGTTATTTAAACGCAAGTAAAAAGTATGTAGCAACAATGCCACCAACATCTGTGGGTATTTATTTCACTGAACTGCAGACGGTTTCGATGATACAGTCCACCATCTTCAGGCCCCTCTACGACAGAGAGTGGCCACATTTTCAACGGGACCCATCACGATTTTGTAATAACAGGACCACAAACCATGGGCGTCCACAGAACTCCACATACCTTACCGTCTATGTTATGTCTGGTTGCAGAACATCATCAGTACACATAAATATAAGCTGTGTCCCATTATCCAATAAAAGATAGCTATACGGAAACATAACAGTTTTCTGCGACTGTCTCTTATTTTTTAAACCACTAACCGCTTTCATGGTTTACGCCAAAACGGATGGCGGTTTATGCCATCATCTTCAAATGTAGAATTACTTAGCAACATTCTTGGTATAAGTGAGGCCCACAGATGCCTCTTCACAGCAGCAGACCAAGTGTTTCACAGTTCGAGGTGAAGTAGAACCAAACTGATGTTGCATACTGCTTTTCGTTGTACGTGCTCTTAACTGAACAAGAGTTGTTACACATCTTTGAGGAAAAGTAATACTATAGACCCTACTAAGAATTTAACTCTTAATTTTTCATCTGAAGATGGCGGTATGAAGCATTGAAACACGTACTGGCATAAATTAAAAAGTTACTGACACCCATAATTGTCTTATTCAAACTTGCCGTTACTTAGCTCTTGATGATTCACTAAAAATCGTCTTCTAATCTGAAAAAAATCGACAAAAATGTCATTGGAATATCCTATTCACTAAAATATCCTATTCACTAAAAATGTTTGATCAAATTCCAATGATAGCACGTCAGCTTTCGGAGATTGGCTACATAGCTTGCTATTAAACTGTAGATGAGAAACCGGCGTCCTCGTACAGAATTCGTGGAAGATTGATGGGCCGCTGGATGCATCAATCACAGCGACCTGTCCCGCTCGCGGTATCGGGTATCGGGCGATATTCTGCGCATGTGCGATCAAAGGAGACAAATTACCCCATTGTGCCTCGCGGGCGGTACTCTCTGTGATTAGCATTACTTTCTAATCCCACTTACAAATTTTTTTATCAGAATTGAAAAAAAAAACACTGGCACAGGCTGGAGATCCAGTTAATGTCCTGTAAGAACAGCGTCAGTTTCGAACGTTAACGTCTATGCGACGTCATAGTCATTTTAGACGGATTAAAAGCTCGAACTGCAAAATAAATAGTTACGGTATCTCACGAAGTGATTTATGTAAATCTTAGAAAACGTTAAAAACTAATTCCGAATCACCGAGGAGGTTGGCGGAATGTTTAACTCATTGGACTTGCTTTTGGATTGGGGACAAAATCCAACTGCTGTTAGCCAGGTTTGGATCTTTTGTGTTTTCTTTAAACCGGTTGAAGCAAATCTCAGAATCAGTTCTCAAAACAGAAATTTTCCATTCCATTCCTCATCCAGTTCCTTTTGTAGCGATCTCAGCGGCTGAACGCAAAACTATTAGTCTTTCCTCCAGAATCCTGGTACAGCGTCACCTCGATAACAGGTAAACTTTAGGAAAAATAAAAAATATAAAACTAAGTTTTCAGGTGTGTTTGCAAAATTACAACTTATTTGGAGCTTACCCTAACTACTCCCACCTAAACATTAGCGTCAGAATAAAACTGTATGTTGAACATAATCCGAAATGCCTATTACATAAAGCCTCCATCTTGAATACATTCGTAAGTTATCGCAAATGTGCCAGTACTGAAAGACTGAGACTCTTTTTCTCTAATAACGCTGTTTGTGTAGTGATGTGTAACTTAGGTTCAAGCGTTCTGTCGGCCTTACTGGTGTTCTGCAGAATACTTGGAATGCCTCTGATTGCGTTGGAAGAAATTAATAGAGGCTAATCCGAAAGACATTCGTTGAGGTGTCGTCGTATTGCTCAGTCATAAGGACATTAATCGTGACATTAAGGCGGCCAGGGTGACTCTTCATTCCTCACTGAGCTTGCATGTATCGCTGCCTTGTCCGCTCCATCAATAATCTCATTAAGACGTTTACTGTCAATGTTTCACAGCAGTTCTGAAAGAGATCTAACGAAAAATTCTTAGTGTCTTCGAACCGACACTTATTACTGACAGCTGGCGAACATAATGTTATATAACAACTAATAAAACAGTAGCCTAATGAGCACTGGCTTAATAATGTGTAGGTACTCTTTTCAAACAAAATATAGCATAGGTTATACATGGCATGGATTCGAAAATTCTGGTACCTTACTGGAGACATGCGACATCAGAATACAGTAGTAGTGCACTGCAAGTTCTGGCCAAACAATGCTGACTCAGCATCTGTTAGCACCTTTTTTGTGGTGTCAGTATTACAGCTGCGACATTTGCACATGTTCTATTTCTCTGACAGCAGTAACAGCGCTTCCTTTGCTCCAAGATCATTCCAGAAACATTCCAGAAATCATGGCAACTGACCACATGCCAATGCCAAAGGTGAGGAGGACAGAATCCCCACGCCCCACAATTTTGTAATTTTCATGAAGCACCACTAGCCCTGAACGCTCCCAATTTTCAGCCAATGACGTGCAAACTCAGCTTCCAGCTTTGTAATAGGTTGACTGTGTGTGCATCATCATTTGCTGTCCCAACGTAGAGCTGTCAGCAGCTGTGATCAGCTGGGTGGAAGAATGGTACTACTGGTAAGTTTTCTGATGATATATCTCTTATTAATAATACACATCTGGCCATTAACATTGCTACATCACAAAGACGACGTGGTGCAGACACGAAATTTAACCGACAGGAAGAAGAAGCTGTGATATGCAAATGATTAGCTTTTCGGAGCATTCACACAAGATTGGCGCCAGTGGCGACACCTACAACGTGCTGACGTGAGGAAAGTTTCCAGCTGATTTCTTGTACACAAACAGCAGTTGACCGGCGTTGTCTGGTGAAACGTTGTTGTGATGCCTTGTGTAAGGAGGAGAAATGTCTACCATCACGTTTCTGACTTTGATAAAGGTCGGATTTCAGCCTATCGTGATTGTGGTTGATCGTGTCTCGCGTTGGTCGAGGTGCAAATTACTGTTAGCAGAATATGGAATCGGTGGGTCCATGAGGGTAATACGGAACGCTGTGCCGGATCCCAATGGCCTCGTATCACTAGCAGTCAAGATGACAGGCATCTTATCCACATGGCTGTAATGGATTGTGCAGCCACGTCTCGATCCCTGAGTCAACAGATGGGGATGTTAGCAAGACAACAACCATCTGCACGAACAGTTTGACAACGTTTGTGGTAGCATGGACTATCAGATCGGATACCATGGCTGCAATTACCCTTGACGCTACATCACAGACAGGACCGCCTGCAGTGGTGTACTCAACGATGAAGTTGGGTGCATGAATGGCAAAACGTCATTTTTTCGGCTAAATACAGGTTCTGTTTACAGCATCATGATGGTCCCATCTGTGTTTGGCGACATCACAGTGATCGCACATTGGAAGCGTGCATTCGTCATCACCATACTGGCATATCACCCAGCGTGATGGTATGGCGTGCCATTGGTTATACGTCTCTGTCACCTCTTGTTTACATTGACGGTGCTTTGAACAGTGGACGTTACATTTCAGATGTGTTACGACCCATGGCCCTACCCTTCATTCGATCCCTGCAAAAACCTACATTTCAGCAGGATAATGCACGATTGCATGTTGCAGGTCCTGTACAGGCCTTTCTGAATACAGGATATGTTCGACTGCTGCCCTGGGCAGCACATTCTCCAGATGTCTCACCAATTGAAAACGTCTGGTCAATGATGGCCGAGCAACTGGCTTGTCACAATATGCCAGTCACTACTCTTGATGAACTGTGATATCGTGTTGATGCTCCATGGGCAGCTATACCTGTACACGCCATCCAAGCTCTGTTTTACTCAATGCCCAGGTGTATCAAGGCATAACGGCCAGAGGTGGTTGTTTTGGGTACTGATTTCTCAGGATCTATGCACCCAAATTGCGCGAAAATGTAATCACATGTCAGTTCTAGTATAATACAATTGTCCATTGAATACCCGTTTATCATCTGCATTTCTTCTTGGTGTATCAATTTTAATGGCCAGTAGTGTATTATCATTATTATTGCTGTTATGTGCATATGTTGGTATACTTAGGGCCTTGGTACTACTATCGCTACAGATCACAGTTCACAGGATGTCTGGTACTGCTAGGCCATTCCACAGCAACAGCGCAGCAGCTGCAACAAGCGCAAGATCAATGCTAAACGATGATCTTAGATTTTCCCACAGTTACATCCCTTAGGATGTCATCCCGTCCTTCTAATCCTGGTCTCATCTGACCGTGTCATGGCACAGCATGAACGCAAGTCTCGCAGAGTGCTGCCGTTCACCAGTATGAATAAGCTATCTATGAGTCGGTCTCAATATGTAAATGTAGGCCTAGCACCCAAGAACAGCTTTGAAGTACTTATAGAGATAGAAAATGCGCAATATGTCAGGTGTAAACTGCAGTATTTGTGAGATGCATGGGACTATCTATGAGGCATGATGAGTACACAGATAAAATGATGGATGCTTATGATCCATCTCATGTTCCTACTAAAGCTACTATGATTGGACTTAATATTTCAGTAGTTGATCTGCAAGGTGAGGCAATGATTGAATTAACTTCAGAGAATACAAACATTTACCTACAACATTCTAGTGTTCTGAGTATCTGTGCAACAACAGTGTGACTACGGACCAAGCTGAGCAATGTATCATTAGCTGTCATCACACTGTATCAATGAGTGTAAGTGTTGAGCCATCACATCCATGGACGCTGAGTTTATGAACGGCATTCCAGTGTATGTGTTTACACCTCTTGGATTCGATGTAATAGATGCTGAAATTAACGCTTATAGAACGTGGTTGTTTGTGAAGTATTGTACTACAATGCAATGATCAAACCACTGATGTTATTTACTCCCAGTCAGCTTTGCTACTTCCCAATGAACCTTTCTCTCAGCAGCTAGCAAATTAACTTGCAGTTTGAACAGGCACTGTTATTATCTGATTTATAATTTACAACACCACATGCACATAATTGATACAGAGCAAACTGTTAATATTTTTCTTGTCGACATTGTAATAATCGAATTACACGACCTTACTTGCATCACTTACATAAGCATTAAACGCATACAAAGTGAAAGTAAGTGGTGTATGGGACATGCTGCCCCCCCCCCCTCACACACACACACACACACACACACACACACACACACCAGTTTTAGAAGACCATAGGGAGTAAGTTTTGCTTGGAGCGCTCCTGCAGATAAGTTTTCAAGTGATAAAAGCACATCATTCTCAGTCTAATAGCAACAGCGGCATACATGCTAGTTTGAAAGTAGAATCATGCACAATGTGGCCTTTCACTGCCCGGGTTTTGCACTAGTCAGTCAATTTGCTGCAAAGGAAATAGCGTTTCAGATGCTGGATTGCGATCGCAGTAGTGTGATTGCGCCCACTGATTTTATATTGGAGATGACAGTGCTCTACCAAAGTCTGGATGTAGGTTCTCACAAACGGTTAATGTTGAATCACCACTGACACAGTACTGTGGATGAGGATTCAATGGTTACTGAGTTCTTTGTACTGCTGCATCATAAAGGAGCAGTAGCTTTATGGTGAGAACAATGCTAGAGAGCTAGTCTTGTAGGACAAGCAGTTTCAATGAGTAGCATTTATATCGTATTCTGAGTTATGTTGTATCTACAAGGCTTGACATAGAGTCAAGCGCAGTGACTCATTTCTTGATTTTACTGTTTTAAACCGAATGTTTCCAGACTAACTGGATCCATAGCACAGTATCATTTGCAGTTACTTCATGAAAGGTATTAGTGAGTGGGTTAAAGAAAATGTAGATGTGCTGCTGATACCATGGAGGTTCAACTACACACATAAAAAAAGTTTTCTATCACCCCAGTTCTCAGAACTCCTGAAGGTAGACTTTGATTGTGGATATTGTATCACAGTCACAGTCCTTTTGATTGTTGAGTGACGTCACTAAACCCTCCCAAAGATGTAAACAACTATGCATGAGCAGAGCCTATTAGACGGAGGGGGGTCCGACACCCGATCAGTTCCAGTCATTCCACCAGGAAGGAGGTACACGGCTCGTGTTGTCTGTAGCTCAACCATCCCTAGACGGTCAATACCGCCGTTCGATTGCGTTCGTATTGTTACTTTGAGTCAGGAAGGACTCTCAACAAGGGAAGTGTCCAGTAGTCCCTGAGTGAACCAAAACGATGTTGTTCGGACATGGAGGAGATACAGAGAGAGACAGGAACTGTCGATGACATGCCTCGCTCAGGCCGCCCAAGGGCTACTACTGCAGTGGGTGACCGCTACCTACGGTTTGTGTCTCGGAGGAACCCTGACAGTAACGCCACCATGTTAAATAAGGCTTCACGTGCATCCAAAAGACGTCGTGTCATGACTCAAA
Source organism: Schistocerca cancellata (assembly GCF_023864275.1). NCBI lineage: Eukaryota > Metazoa > Arthropoda > Insecta > Orthoptera > Acrididae > Schistocerca > Schistocerca cancellata. The sequence goes on along the minus strand of NC_064626.1, from coordinate 1,099,010,623 downwards.
TTGTGCGCAATAGGCTGCATGATGAGCAACTTCATTCCCGACGTCCATGCGAAGGTCCATCTTTGAAACCACGGCACCATGCAGTGCGGTACAGATGGAGCCAACGACATGCCGAATGGACCGCTCAGGATTGGCATCACGTTCTCTTCATCAATGAGTGTCGCATATGCTTTCAACCAGACAGTCGTCGGGGACATGTTTGGAGGCAACCCTGTCAGGCTGAACACCAGCAAGTGCAACAAGGTGGAGGTTCCCTGCTGTGTGGCATTACGTGGGGCCGACGTAAGCCGTTGGTGGTGATGGAAGGCGCCATAAAGGCTGTACAATACGTGAATGCCATCCTCAGACCGATAGTGCAACCATTTCAGCAGCATATTGGCGAGGCATTCGTCTTCATGGACGACAATTCGCGCCCCCGTCGTACACATCTCGTGAATGCCTTCATTCAGGATAATGACATCGCTCGACTAGAGCGGCCAGCATATTCTCCAGACATGAACCCTATCGGACAAGCCTGGGATGGATGAAAGGGTTGTTTATGGACGACGTGAATCACCAACCTCTCTGAGGGTTTTCCTCCAAATCGCTGTTTAGGAGTGGGACAATCTGGACCAACAGTGTCTTGATGAACATGTGGATACTATGCCACGACGAATACAGGCATGTATCAATGCAAGAGGACGTGCTACTGGGTATTAGAGGTAATCTGGACCACCAACTGTGAGGGGTACAGCAGGCAATGTGTGGTTTTCATGAGCAATAAAAAAGGGCAGGAATGATACTTATGTTGAACTCTGTTCCGATTTTCTGTGCAGGTTCCGGAACCGAGGTGATGCAAAACTTTTGTTGATGTGTGTATGTTAAGATTAGTAAGTAACACAATAGAGACAAAAGTTCTAGCCACCAGTTTTATCTAGTACTAATAGATTTTTTTCGCTGTACTATTTGAATTCCTGTCAGATTTCACTATGGGTAGTTATTACTCCAGATCAAGGAGATAAATGAAAACACGAGTGTGCAAAGATGTCTGTTACATGGTAATATAGTGAATTCCACCAACAGCATATATTTTCTAGTTGAGTTTCATTGTTAGGGATTACTGTCTTTAGAAAAAAAAACAACCTTGAGAAACTAGTAAAGTTACTGCTATGAGTTCTTTAGTTACGTGTGCAAAAATGAAGACTAGAAACGAACTTATGCAATGAACAATACAGTAAGATCATCACAACATGATACGGATGCCACAGCCGCCTATTTGCAGTACATTTACAATATTTTTAAAAGAAAGAGGTGGGACGAGTTTAGGCTTTTCGTTGTTCGAAGGAATGACTCATGTAACAGCCTTCTGCAATCAATGAACAATTTACACTAGCAGTAACAAAGTTTACCATTATACATAGGACAATATGTATATCATTTAGTAGTAACTCTATTGTTTACACTATGTTTGTTTTTCTGCATGCAAAAGAAAATGCAAGAAAATGAAGGAGGTCATTGTCTTCAAGGAGAGTGCAGTATTTTGGATAAGTGATTAGTTATAGGTCGTTACACACGGATGAAGCAGTAACGTAAGAGTAACTGGAGAATTTAATGAACGAAAACTTGCGGGATTCCATAAGAATATTTATGTCGGACAAACATCTGAGCAGCGGTGACGTTCGGCAGCCAGGCCAGGTACCGGGTTCGCCCGAGCGAATGGTTTCCTTCTTATGTTGTTTTATAAGCCAACGTGAAACGGAATTTGCTGTTTTTCTTATGATTTATTTGGAATCAAAACACGATGAAAATAATTAATTGCATCCCATTACTTTGCAAACTACCTATCCGTCAAATATTTTACCATTATTAAATCAACCCAAGTGATATACACAGGCCTTCGTGGCTGCCTGTCCTCCGATTGGCCGGAATTTTTTTTTTTAGGTTGTCAAAGCGCCTGGCCTAACAGTGAACGTCACATTCTCATTAACAACAGATATCATTTTTGCCATTGCCGGACGTCTTACTTTCTGTGTGTGGCTTGTTGAATTGCTCCAGAAGGACAATGAGGTTTGAAATTAAATATTACTGCACAATTTGCAAGCTCAGTGACGTATCAAACACAGGTGACAGGTAAATCATGACGCATGTCACATGACGCATGAAACTTGGCGAATTATGCATGATGCCCAGCGCCTGACGCCTGACACCTGGAAGGTGTAAAAACCTGCTACAGTCGATGCACAGTTTACACTGGCAGTAGTGAAGTCTACCCTCATACAAGATACAACATATATAACTGTTTAGCAATAAATCTACACTACTGGCCATTGAAATTGCTACACCACGAAGAAGACGTGCTACAGACGCGAAATTTAACCGACAGGAAGAACATGCTGTGATATGCAAATGATTAGCTTCTCAGAGCATTCACACAAGGTTGGCGTCAGTGGCGACTCCTACAGCGTGCTGATATGAGGAAAGTTTCCAAACAGATTTCTCATACACAAACAACAGTTGACCGTCGCTGCCTGGTGAAACGTTGTTGTGATGCCTCGTGTAAGGAGGAGAAATGCGTACCATTATGTTTCCCACTTTGATAAAGGTCGTATTGGAACCTATCGCGATTGCGGTTTATCGTATCGCGACATTGCTGCTCGCGTTGGTCGAGATCCAATGACTGTTAGCAGAATATGGAATCGGTGGGTTCAGGAGGGTAATACGGAACGCCGTGCTGGATCCCAACGGCCTCGTATCACTAGCAGTCGAGATGGCAGGCATCTTATCCGCATGACTGTAACGGATCGTGCAGCCACGTCTCGAACCCTGAGTCAAAAGATGAGGACATTTGCAAGACAACAACAATCTGCACGAACAGTGCGACGACCTTTGCAGCAGCATGGACTATCAGCTCGGAGACCATGGCTGCGGTTACTCTTGACGATACGTCATAGACAGGAGCTCCTGCAACGGTGTACACAACGACGAACCTGGGTACACGAATGGCAAAACGTCATTTCTTCGGGTGAATCCAGGTTCTGTTTACAGCATCATGATGGTCACATCCATGTTTAGTGACATCGCGGTGAACGCACATTGGAAGCGTGTATTCGTCATTGCCATACTGGTGTATCACCCGGCGTGATGGTATGGGGTGCCATTGGTTACAAGTCTCGGTCACCTCTTGTTCGCACCGACGGCACTTTGAACAGTGGACGTTACATTTGAGATGTGTTACGACCCGTGGCTCTACCCTTCATTAGATCCCTGCGAAACCCTACATTTGAGCAGGATAATGCACAGCCGCATGTTGCAGGTCCTGTACGGGCCTTTCTGGACACAGAAAATGTTCGACTGCCGCCCTGGCCAGCACATTCTCCACATCTCTCACCAATTGAAAACGTCTGGTCGATGGTGGCCGAGCAACTGGCTCGTCACAAAACGCCAGTAACTACTCTTGATGAACTGTGGTATCGTGTTGAAGCTACATGGGCAGCTGTACCTGTACACGCCATCCAAGCTCTGTTTGACTCAATGCCCAGGCGTATCAAAGCCGTTATTACATCCTGAGGTGGTTGTTATGGGTACTGATTTCTCAGGATTTATGCACCCAAATTGCGTGAAAATGTAATCACATGTCAGTTCTAATATAATATATTTCTCCATTGAATACCCGTTTATCATCTGCATTTCTTCTTGGTGTTGCAATTTTAATGGCCAGTAGTGTATTAATTAAATGATGTTTGTTTCTTTCTGTATGCAAAGGGTAAATAAAAAAATTGAAGATAAGATACGTTATACTGATCTGGTTAGATATCTCTGTAGCGTTGATATTGTGACTATGTGGGATGAACAGTAATAAAACCAACAAATTTTAGGGACGGATTGCTGACTGGAAATGGAGGATAAAAGGTAGTGTGAACAAGTGTTCAGAAATGCGTTTATTTATTTACTTTCATTTACACGTCTAGTGTAAAAGTGTGTCTCTCATGCTGCTTTAATATAACGCTCGCATAGTGGTATAGGCATTCGAATACACAGGAATGACTACCACAATATTCTCTCCTTATCACAAATGAAAACATCCTAATCTTGTCATTACAATTGTTGGCCCTGCTTGTTGTTATTGATTGATAGGACTGATAGGATTAAAAAAAGAAGTAGATATCGCAGTGACAGATCGGTTACAGCTGACTATTTACCACAACGCACGATAGCTGTTCCGTAATATACATACACAGCCTTGGAGAGGGTGAAACACACAATCCATTCTACTCCCAGACAACCATTCGTTTGCTACACTGCTGCTTCTGTATGAGGGGATATTCAGAGAATAATAATTTGCTACGCCCACTTGCCTCGAGTTGTTTTATGATTCCCAGTAAATATGCAACACGCTTTCGTGAAATACCACAAAGTGATTCGGCATTGCTACCTCGGCATAATAACGTGTATACGTGTTATGGCTACTCTAAGCAGAAATGACGACAGAGTTGTCTGCGCGTATGTGCGAAATGTATCATTGGTAATCATAAAAAATGATCAGATAATCAAACAGAGAGACATCACTGTGCACGCTTTTATTAATTTTTACTCTCACGTGGCTGGTTGGAATATGGTAACTGAAAAAATGCTTGAAACTGCATAATGAGCCTGAAAACGCTGAGCTAACACCAAATCTATTTGATCTGCGTTAAAGAAATGTAAGCTTTTTGCGTACTTTCTTTCTTTCTTGGGCCTTAGTCCCGTTCCAATGCGGGGTCTGCTTGGTTATGACGGATTTGGCAGTGTTAATTACAGAGGGTGGCTGGATGCCCTTCCTGCAGCCACCCCGATCCCCCTGGGACAGAAGTAGTGTACCCCAGCTCTCTGCGACTAGTGTAAGTCATGAAATAGTGCTAACGTTTTCAAATGTCTGTGAGTCGTGTAACTGAGGCGAAGCTTGGGGACCAGCCCGGTATTCTCCTAGCAGGATGTGGAAAACCGCCTAAAAACCACATCCAGGCTGGCCGGCATACTGGCCCTCGTCGTTAATCCGCCGGGCGTATTCCATCCGGGGCCGGCGTGCCTACCCGAGTCTGGGAAGCAGCGCATTACCACTCTCGGCTACCCTGGCGGGTCAAGCTTTTTGCGCATTATTCTAGTTTATTAAATTTGAGTCAATGCACACCTTGCGTACATTTACTTATATTTCACAGACGTCTATGGGAGACTGGTCTACAAGCGACATATTGACCAGAAAAGCAAACAATACTGAACTGGATCTGATGACGACATGCAGGTCCAACACTGGGCACTGTTGTTTGGAGATCTGGGCGCACTGGTTAGTGCAGGATATGTCAAGATTATTGTCCGAACTACTGCGTTGCAATTCTCTTAACGATAGGGAGATATGTTCTCGTGCACATACTCCCATCACAGCCGAACTCAAAGCTGTATCTCGATTCCATTGGTTTGCACGATGGCCAGATCTCCTCCTCATTGAGCATGTATGGGATACAATGCAGTGGCGATTGGTCCGATCATAATCACTGCAACTTCCTTTGATCGATTACTGCAACAACGTGGTAGCACTCGTCACCTGTGTAAACGTTTCTACACTCTATTGAGAATTACTTCACGATTGACAGACGAATAGAAAGCAATGGCGGTAAAACCCAGGCGGGAATGATAGAACGCCTTCAATCAATCACTGTTAAGAAACTTCTAAAGAAACAGAATTTCCTAATATATGTGTAACAAAGCGTGAGGCTACAGACAGGGAGGTTCTGAATGAAGCGCATTTGGCTGTCAAGAAGGCAATGCGTGAAGCATCCAACAACTGCCGTAGCAGAATATTATCGAAGGATTTCTCAGAAAAGAAACAAGGCAATTCGCATGCAAAGTCTATCAATGGTACCAACATTAGTGTCCCGACACTCATGGACAAGACAAGGACTCAAATTGAGGGTAGTAATGCAAAAGTATAAATCCTGAACTCGGTTTCTAAATGTTCCTTTATAATTATTGCACCATTAAAAACAGAAGATATATAGATATTAGTCTCAGTGGTGTTGAAAAACAACTGAAACAGCTAAAACTAAACAAAGCTCCAGGACTCGATGGAATCTGTCTGATTGTACACGAAATTTGCAGTTGAATTACCTCTTCCTGCAATTTTAACTAAACGTAGGACCTTCAAAGCCAAAATCAGACTGTGGGACAAAGCACAGGTCGCATCCAGCTAGGTCCATAAAACTGCCGTCCAAAATCCTTGAAATCCATTTGTTTTACAATCTTACAACATATCCTCAGCTGAGGTTCCTCGGACCTAATGACCTCCTGCATGCCAACCAGCACAAATTCCGAAAACATCTATTTTGTGAAACCCGACTAGCAATTTCCGCACATGACATACTGAAGGCCGTGGATCAAGGCAGTCATGCCATATTTTTTCGATTTCTGAAAAGCGTTGGCTTGGTATCACATCTGTTCATATGGTCTAATGTACGATCGTATGGGTTATCAAGCAAAATTTGAGCCTGAGCTGAGAATTTTATGCTACGGTCGCAGGTTCGAATCCTGCCTCGGGCATGGGTGTGTATGATGTCCTTAGGTTAGTTAGGTTTAAGTAGTTCTAAGTTCTAGGGGACTTATGACCTAAGATGTTGAGTCCCATAGTGCTCAGAGCCATTTGAACCATTTGAGAATTTTATTTTTCCTTAGGGTGGACACAGCATGTTACCTTGAACGTAGTGTCACTGACAGATGTAGAAGTAAGTCGAGTGTGCCACAGGGAGTGTGTTGGGAACCCCTGCTGTGTATTAATAACCTTGCAGATAATTTTAGTAGTAACCGCAGACCTTTCGCACATTATCCAGTTAACTACAGTGAAGTATTGTCTGAAAGAAGTACCTCAAATATTCAGTTATCTCTTGCTATCATTTCAAAGTGGTGCGAAGATTGGAAACTAGTTTTAAATGTTAAAAAATGTGCAGCTCTACACTTAACAATATAACAAAACATAGTATCTTATGACTACAGAGTCAACTAGTCACAACTGAAATTGGTCGATAGCATAGATACCTCGGTGTGACACTTTCTAGAGATATGAAGTGAAACGATCACATAGGCTCTGACGTAGGTAAAGCAAGAAGCAGACTTCTGTTCATTGGTGGAGTACCAGGGAAGCGCAATGAGTTTGCAAAGGAGATACATGAAAACCGTCGTGCGCCATCCTAGAACATTACTCAGGCGTGTAGGATCCGTACCAAATTGGATTAACGCGGCTTGCTCAGCGTATGCACAGAAGCCCAGCATGATTGGTAACAGGTTTGTTTGACCCTTGGGAGAGTGTCACAGAGACGCTGACGAAACTTAATTGGAGACACGTGTAGATAGATGCAAACTACACGAGAGAGCATAGCTGCAAATGATGACTCAAGGAATATAACACAACCACGTGATTTTGTTTGTGGCGTTTGCTATAGTTGCTGGAACAATTATTTTATTTGCTTTCTGTTTTATTGTACTGAATAATGTCAGAAGCCATTTCGTCAAATGTTATAAGTACATACATTCGACTTTGTACAATTGATCATGGTGGTCTTAGGAAGTCAGTGGCGGTAAAGGTCTGGTGTGTACATGTCTAGTCCGAGAAAGAGAAAAAAAAAATATATATATATATATATATGGAAAAATGGAAATGCTTCTTTACAGAGCGTAGGGGAAACCGCACCGCCTTACTAGGCAAGGTCCTAACGGAGGTGGTTTGCCGTTGCCTTCCTCCGACCGTAATGGGGATTAATGATGATGATGAAGACGACACAACACCCAGTCATTTCGAGGCAGGAAAAATCCCTGACCCCGCCGGGAATCGAACCCGGGACCCCGTGATCGGGAAGCGAGAACGCTACCTAGAGACCACAAGGGCATAAATATAAAAGAAGCCTGCATATGTCCGTTAACAAAGTAATCGAAAGAACTGCGCTAGCTTTGACAACAAATAAAATCGCTTTTGTGAAGATTGTCAAGACAATTTATGACAAAGAAAAGGAAGCTGGGAAAACATAGAAGATGTAAACTCTGTAGGGAAAATCATTGCACCGGTAAGGTAGATTCATTAGCTGAGGATGCAGTGCATCGTGCTTAATATTACACAACATGAGAACATGAGACATACAGCAAATTACTGCTCGCCCTTAAGGAGGCAGGACTTTCTCCAGATAGCTCGCACAACGCTAATCACAGTTCTGCCGGAACTGGGCTCTCACTGCTGCCGTTTCTCTAGGCAGAGGCACTTGATGAAGAGAGGAAATACAACAGCATGACTCGTCTACAACGGAACAGCCGGTTAATTATGAAACCAGCGGGCTGTTTATCGTAATGAGAACCAATGGAAGAGCGCTTAGCTCTAGCGCGCGAAGTGGTAGAGCGTTATGCGTAAACATTAGGTGAGAGTATCCTGTGTTACACATTTCAGTAAGAGTTTCGGTTCCTTTCAGGTGAAAGTGTGATTTACTTCAAGATATAGTTTGTAAAACAAATACATCGAACTTCAATAAGAAAGAAGTTTCCTGCTTGTCGAATTTTCGGTAATGCCGCCAGAAAACGGATTTTTGTAACCCTGACTTAAAAATTTGCTACCGTAAATAAAACTAAAATGAAGCCATGGTGAAGCTCTTCCAAGACACATTGATACGAAGTTCATCTCTGTATGAGTAACAGTTTGTGAGCTGGAGCGAGCTGGATGAAATGTAAGATTACGCGGACGTTCAGTGTGGGACGCGGCTACTTTCAACCGTGCCTGCACGTGCGACTGCTAAACTGATGGACGTATAGTAATTCTGAAAATTTGTGTGATTTCGTCCCATTGAACATTATGAAGCGACGACTGGCAAAACAATTACGCTATATGCTTGTAATGTTCAAATGTGTGTGAAATCTTATGGGACTTAACTGCTAAGGTCATCAGTCCCTAAGCTTACACACTACTTAAGCTAAATTATCCTAAGGACAAACATACACACCCATGCCCGAGGGTGGACTCGAACCTCCACAGGGGCCAGCCGCACGCCGGCCGGAGTGGCCGAGCGGTTCTAGGCGCTACAGGCTGGAACCGAGCGACCGCTCAGTTCGCAGGTTCGAATTCTGCCTCGGGCATGGATGTGTGTGATGTCCTTAGGTTAGTTAGGTTTAAGTAGTTCTAAGTTCTAGGGGACTGATGACCTCAGATGTTAAGTCCCATAGTGCTCAGAGCCAGTTGAACCATTTGAAAGAAGGAGATGTTTCGTCCTCTAGAAATTTCTAGAACATTCCAGAGCATTTGAGAGTTTTTGAGAACATTACAGAACATTCGAGAGTATTCGAGAACATTCCACAATGTTCCATAATGACCTGCGACTATTCTTGAATGTTCAAGAATAGTCTGGAACATTCGAGAAGCCTGCACAATGTTCGGGAACATCCCGGAATATCCCAGATCATTATGGAACGTTCCAGAACACTTAGACTTATTCCCGGTTTACAAGAACGATGTTTTTTTAAACTATTAAAACTAATGTTTATGTTATCTGATTTTACTTCTTTGTTGGTCTGTTTTGTAGACCATTGGAAGCCTTTTCGGTACCTTCTGGAATTTTCCACTGTTAGGGCTACCCATTGATAGGGGTATCAGTGGCGAAGGGAGGAACCGACAAAGTAGTGCAAAAAAAAAAAATGGTTCAAATGGCTCTGAGCACTATGGGACTCAACTTCTCAGGTCATTAGTCCCCTAGAACTTAGAACTAGTTAAACCTAACTAACCTAAGGACATCACACACATCCACGCCCGAGGCAGGATTCGAACCTGCGACCGTAGTGGTCTCGCGGTTCCAGACTGCAGCGCCTAGAACCACATGACCACTTCGGCCGGCAAAAGTAGTGCAGTGAGTGAATAAGAACCAACAGCGAAGTGTTATTAGGCAAACTGACCAGTGACTGAATATAAATCGAAAATAAAGTGTGAAAAGTGTGTAAAGTGTACTTAGTGTATTATAGTACAAAGCTGATTTCATTTACATTCTAGACAATGCCCAAACGTAAAACAGTAAATGGCTCTGAGCACTATGGGACTTAACAGCTATGGTCATCAGTCCCCTAGAACTTAGAACTACTTAAACCTAACTAACCTAAGGACATCACACACATCCATGCCCGAGGCAGGATTCGAACCTGCGACCGTAGCAGTCGCGCGGTTCCGGAATGCGCGCCTAGAACCGCGAGACCACCGCGGCCGGCCCGCGTAAAACAGTATGAGATCTTGCCATCGCTGAACCAAAACGACGAAAACAAAAAGAACAGCGAAAAACGAAACACATGAAGAGCGTGAAGTACGTTAAGTACCCAGCTAACGAGAATGAGCATAGTGAGAAGCAGATAAACCGAAGAACAGCGAATACGACATTGTATTATAAGAAAAGACTGCGAACTCAAGCCAGCCACGAAAAATCACCCATCAAGAAGCGCCGATGAAGACGAGTAAACCCTACAGCCCAACAAATGAAGCATTCCACTACGACCCGACGAATTACTATAACAAATGCAAAAACTTCGTAATCGAAAAAATGGATAGCATTTGTCAATTCTGCAACGCAAAAAACTAGCGCCACTCAGACTCTTAGATTTTCGAGAAACACTTCCAGCTATCTCCAAGTCAGCACCAGCAGATGAGATCAATGCATGCTTAAAAAAAAATCACAACTCTGGCCACATATACAAATACCGCGACTAAAAAAAATGAGAGTTGAAATATCGAAAGACGAAACAACAGCATATTTTGCTCAACAACTTTTACAAATAGGCCCGTATCCAACTGACCAGACGACCGGTCTCATTAAACTCAACACTGATTAATATGTGGAATAATACCAGCCAGCCGGCCGCGGCCACCGAGCTGTTGTAGGCGCTCAGTCCGGAACCGCACGACTGCTACGGTCGCAGGTTCGAATCCTGCCTCGGGCATGGATGTGTGTGATGTCCTTAGGTTGGTTAGGTTTAAGTAGTTCTAAGTTCTAGGGGACTGATGACCACAGATGTTAAGTCCCATAGTGCTCATAGCCATTTGAACCATTTTGAATACCAGCCACCAGTTGCAGCTCCTGACCTAGGTTCCAACCCATATAGCTGGGCCTTCTTCAAAAGTCTTATTACGTTTTACACACTGATCATGATATGCGGCCAGCATGCTTACTCACAATTAAAACTGACAAAAGTAAAGACATCTAATAAGTGTTTTATTTTATATAGGACGAAGCCAGACAGCTCTTTTTACGACTGTCAATTTTAATTATGACTAAACCTACTGGCGGCATCATGTTCAGCATGTAAAACATAATAAGACTTCTGAAGATGGCCCATTTATATAAGTTGAAATCTAGGACAAGAGGTTCTGACTACAAACTACCGCAACTGATGGCTGTTTTTATTCCACATATTACATTTGCACAGTTGCTGCTGCAGACATGCTTAAGATTCAACAGTGATTCCTGCCACATAGTCACTGCTGAAAACGAACTCATCGAGCAAATTTATTCAAACATTGTCCACAATTATACTGATCTGGACTGGCTATTTGAAACGGCAATTTTGGCTACTAAAAATAATATTATCAACGATATCAACTTCAATATTCAAAAGAAAATTCCCGGTGAAGAGGGAATATAGAAATCGATCAACACGATGGTAAAAGTTGAGGAAAGTGTGAACTTCACAACAGAATTTTCAAAGTCTTTGAAGGAATGACATTGCACTGCCTTCGACTTACAACTAGATCTCTGATCATCCTACTCAAAAATCTCAGCTCACCAAAATTACTCGTATGCAGTGGAACAAGGATTATTGTAAACAGCTATCGAATAAAATCATCGAAGCCGAACTTTTGGTTTTCAAGTAGTAAGGACACACATTATTTATCTACACATCACTGACCTTTACTGAACTACCATTCCAATTTAAAAGACTGTAATTTGCATTCAAATTAGCGCGCAGTTTTGCAATTAGCAAAGCTTGAAGGCTAACATTAAAATATTGCGGCATTAACCTCAAAGAATCCTGCTTCTCTCATGGTCAACTATACGTAACTTGCTCTAGAATAGGAAATTCTAGAAATTAGTACATATATACCCCGACAACAAAATGAAAAATGTTGTTTATAAGCAAGTATTGTAAATAGTTACAGTACGTATACAATAAAAAACTTTTATCTGTTATACTTTAAAGTTAACCTTTTATTCCAGCTACCAAACCATCTCGTATCAGCTCCCTGAGAGAAGACGGGTACCCCAGGTAGTTTATTTTATATTGGAAACATACTGGAATTTATGTACACTGGAAACATATTGAACAATTCTTAAAGCTGTGGGGTTGAGTACACTGTGCACTGAGGTGATAAAAGTCATGAGATAGAAATATGCAGATATAGACATGGCAGCAGGATCGCGTACACAAGGTATAACAGGAAAGTGAATTGATAAAGCTGCCATTTGCACTCAGGTGATTCATGTGAAACGGTTTACGACATTATTATGGCCGCACGACACGAATTAACAGACTTGGAACGCGGATTGGTAGTCTGAGCTGACACATGGAACATTCCATTTCGGAAATCGTTATGGAATTCAATATTCCGAGATACACAGTGTCAAGAGTGTACCGAGAATACCAAATTTCAGGCAGTAAAACACGGACAATGCAGTCCCCAATGGCTTCACTTAACGACCGAGCACAGCGGCGTTTGCTTAGAGCTGTCAGAGCTAACAGACAAGCAACACTGCGTGAAATAAAAAACAGAAATCAATGTGGGACGTGCGACGAACGTATCCGTAGGTGCGGCGCAGACTCCATGAAGCCATTGACCCAGGTTGTCAATAAGGCACTGTGCAAGCTAGTGGTGGTTCCAAACTGGTGTAGACTGTGTCTACACGTGCTCTGATCGAACTTCAGTTGCAAATGATTATGTCCGACTAGTTGGAGACTTTTGGCATCTAATCATAGACTTCATGCTTTCATACAACTATGGAATTTTTGTGCATAGCGATATTCCATGTCACCGTGCCAGAATTGTTCGCTACTTGTCTGAAGAACATTCTGAAGAATTTGAGTTAATGATGCGGTCACGAATCCCATCGAACATTTATGGGACACAATGGAGAGATTAGGTCGGGTACAGAATCCTGCACTGGCAACACTTCGAAATTACGGACGGCTATGGAGACTACATGGCTCAATATTTCAGTATGTGACTTCCATCGACTTGTTAAGTCTACGCCACGTCCAGTTGCTGTACTATGCCGTGCAAAATGAGGTCTGACACGATATTAGGAGATATTCTGTGGCTTTTGTCACTTTAATGTATTGTACGCTAGGAGCCGACAGTTACAATTATGGAAGTATTCAGAGACTCAATCCTGCTTATCTGACGTCAACTGCTGGGTCGATACAATACTCTGTAATGGAATATTTCTACAATTACTGACTATTCCTCACCTGTATCACAGTTGTGTGCATTATTTCATCACTATTTCCGAGTATTAATACATCGAAATCATCATCTCTCTCTCTCTCCCTCTGGCAAACCGATAATAGCATGACGTCATACACAGTTTCTTGGTCACCTGCCGACTGTTTGACAGTTGTTTGTCTAACAGTCGGTTGGTGATGTTTGAAGTGATTGCTGACTCCAAAATCTAAAACTGAAATGGTGAGTAACACCAATATGGTAAAAAGCAATACCATATTTTTTTATATGCGAAGCATTTGGGTCATCAGGTACAAATGGCATGGCATACAATTCTGACATATTATGGTCTTCGAATGCTAGCCCCTGTTTTGAGCAGAACCGAGGTTGGAATCTTCTTACACGTCAGTCACTGGGCCTGAAGATGGCATAGTATATCGCCGAAACTCGTAACCCAATAAAATAACAATCTGGAACTTAAGGCGGCTGAAAGGTGTTTGATCTGACATTTTAAAATGGTAAGTCATTTTTGCAAATAGTAGTGGTATGATGAATTAAAAGTATATAAAGGATTTTCTACCAGTTCAAGGAATAATTACAGGCTGTTAATAGCAAGAGTGTGTTTGTCTGAAGGAAATCATCAGTGTTGAGGTAATATGTATTTTGGTGGAGATTTTAATTTCGTGATTGGTTGTTCAGTAATGATGCTTTGTTTGTTCACTAGTGTTATTTCTGAAGTGTCACTGTGGAGTATTTCTGTGTAAGTATTGATTAATGAAACATATCAGGTGGTTTCTGGTATTGATTATTTACAAGATAAGAGGTTATAATGAGATATGAGATTATTATGCTGCCGATACAGTACAGATAAATATGTTAAAGGTATTGGTGATTATTGATGACGAAGATGCAGCAGTCAGGAATTATGATGTATCAGGAATTAGCAGGTAATCGTCAGAGGACATGTTAGGATCCTGTTTTTGTTGAAAGTTTTTTTGTTCTTTGCATGGATGTATTTCATTAGCTTGCATATAATAAAAGTATGGGGATGACAGTTATATGTTTAGTAGTAAAACATAAAACTCAAATGGTAAGTAACACCAATGTGGTAAAAAGCAACACAACTACTATTTCTTATATGTGAAGCATTTGGTTCATCAGGCACAAATGATATGGTACATATTTCTGACATGTTATGGACTTTGTAATGTCTTCTGATCATTTTTTGATTAGCTGCATGTGGCATATGAGAGCATTATCCTGCAGAATCAAGCCCTTTTTTTCATTTGTAACTAATTACATATCTTTTCCTTCAGGTCAGATTATGAGAGATATTATGATATACGTATCTACTGTATTATAAGGAATTTGGCTACTTTGCATATATTCCAGATTTATGAGATGTAGTTGGGCATAGGATGCGCCACTGAGTGAGACGTTTTTAAGATAACACTGAGCACAGATGGAAAATTAAAATGAGGAGACTATTCATTGAAATATACAAGTATTTTGTGGTAAAATGAGTATTTTTATAAACAATGTGCTGCTAATCTATAATGATGTTTTTCGTTTTTTGGCATTTGAGCAATTATTAATTAATTTTCTTGCAATGGCTTAGGTTAGTGTTGTGGAATACGAGTAATTTTGTTGCATAATATGACAATTGGTTAACATAGCTGTTGCGTTATGTGGACCCATCCATTACGCAATAACTGATGCACTAACAAGTTTTAGACCCTGATATCTTACTGGCATTTTGTGATGACACTGTATCTTGCATTTTTGTGATGCATACTCTGCTTTAGTTTCTGCATTGCATACACTTTTGTGTATGTTTTGTCTTGGCCTAAGGATTTGTACTTCATTTTATTTACTGGTTTGCACAATGATTTTTTGCTCTATACGAATGAGATGAGACACTTTGCTGCACTGATTTTCTCATGAAATATTTATCATGTCCATATGTGAATGATAATCAATTTGGCTTTCTGATGAAATATTTTTGTAAATATATGTATATCGCAGCAACTATAGTTTTGTGACAGCTCACTTCACATAAGCATTTATAATTGGTAGTTATAAGTAAGGTAAATGTCATGAAAAGTAACAGAACTATGAAAAATGGGTACAGGAAGATATTAAGTTGACAGTACAGTACGTGCACCTCGAAATGACAAACAAATATGTACTAAGAAATGGAAATAGCAAAATGTGCCTGTAGGCAAGTCGAATTAAATTTCATATGTGCTATGGTTGAAGAAAGATGTTGACTGTAGTGTGAAAATATAAGTGAGTGTAGTCAGGTTGAATAATAATTATATTACGTGGTTATGATGATATCGTTAAGAAATATTTGAAGGAAATTTGAACATAATGTTTTGACAGGTAAACTGACATGATGTTTTTGGCAGTCAAATTGACATGGAACTTATTATTGTATAATATGAGTTTTTGGAAGTAAATTGAGATAATAGATATTGTGAGAAAAGTATGAGGTTTCAGTGAAAGTATAGGATGCATACAGTACACAGGTTAGAAAGCTGAAAAGTACACTAGAATAGTACATAATACCAGGTTAAAATATTACACAGACTAACAGAGACTTTGACTATGAAGTGCACTTAATTCCCTTTCCTTTTCCTTTATATGAACCATAATACAGTTGTTTGTTTTTCCATTATATCTGCTCATTTTTCATGAAATGCTTTTGTGCTATTTCATACATTTGCTAGGAATAAGGTCATTTCTTACACAGACAATACTACATGTATAGTTCAGATTTTTATAATGTATTATAAGGAACCCACATATTCAATAAAGTTTCCAGGATTTTATCTAATTTTTCCGCTGAGTTGTCAGCGGAATATTACATCCCTCAATCTGCTCATATTTGTTTCTACATTTACTGCCACATGTTGTCAGTCATGGACAATCAATTGCTTTACTGAGTCTACCTCTGATATAACTTCATCAATGCTTTAAGAAATGTGTTAGTGCTGTACTTGTTGCATTCCATTTCATAGCCACAGGGATAATGACAAGAGACATTGGTACTAAGTGATGCAAGATTTTACCCTCATTTGAACTCCATATGGGACTCGAGTTTAATGATATGCAACATTAAAGCAAATCTTCTATAGTTATAAGTGATGCAATATTTATCTACAATGTACAAGACTAGGAAAATTGTGTGTGTGCTTCCTGCATATAAAAAGGCAATCTTCATATGTGAAACTCAAATCAGAGCATTTTCTTGTAGAATTTGTAAGTTGAGTCCTAATAATTTTAATATTATTTACAACTGTAACTTATTCTACGCACTTCTTTGTAATTTTTTTAAAATTTCATTTTACTTTTTTTAACACAGTTAAGACAATCTATATCAAATAGTTTTCTGGGTGGCAGGGGAAACTGCAAGATTTTCATATGTTTTCTGCTGTTGTAAATAATTCCCCTTTAATGTACTGGGACAAGTATGAATGAGCACACTGCACAAATAGTGATTAAGACCCTTGATACTGTGTTTCGATGTATCCGTGGTTCACTTGCTAGTCAGTCGGTTGTTGTGCAGCGTTGAAGCGGTCTTATTTGAGACATAGTAGCGAGCATTTGAGTTCTTCACAGAATGAGATCTGTTATTTGTGAGCGTGGGAGAAACCATTCCGAATACTTTAGTACGCACGTGAAAACATGTTTATAAAGCTATTTCATTCTTTGTATTAACAGAGAAGACATTTGGAGCCATTTTTAAAGATAACTCATGTATGCACAAGAATAAGATGTTTCTCTTCAGGCTTTCCCGGTAAGGCGTTGTCCAGGAAAGACGCGAATAACAGGCAGAAACCCGATTAATCAACATGGTAATAAGACTTTTGTTTGTCAGAACTATTAATTGAAGAAAATCTTTGTCTGTCAGATAAATTATATTATTTATGATTAGTACGAATTCTAACTTTTTGTTTTCATTACGCCACAATTTACGTAATTCGTTGAGATGTATGTAATTTTTGTAATGGCATAATTTTGCAATTCTTAGAGACTAGATACTAAAAGGTATCAGATAGATTATATAATGGTAAGACAGAGATTTAGGAACCAGGTTTTAAATTGTAAGACATTTCCAGGGGCAGATGTGGACTCTGACCACAATCTATTGGTTATGACCTGTAGATTAAAACTGAAGAAACTGCAAAAAGGTGGGAATTTAAGGAGATGGGACCTGGATAAACTGAAAGAACCAGAGGTTGCACAGAGTTTCAGGGAGAGCATAAGGGAACAATTGACAGGAATGGGGGAAAGAAATACAGTAGAAGAAGAATGGGTAGCTTTGAGGGATGAAGTAGTGAAGGCAGCAGAGGATCAAGTAGGTAAAAAGACCAGGGCTAGTAGAAATCCTTGGGTAACAGAAGAAATATTGAATTTAATTGATGAAAGGAGAAAATATAAAAATGCAGTAAATGAAGCAGGCGAAAAAGAATACAAACGTCTCAAAAATGAGATCGACAGGAAGTGCAAAATTGCTAAGCAGGGATGGCTAGAGGACAAATGTAAGGATGTAGAGGCTTATCTCACTAGGGGTAAGATAGATACTGCCTACAGGATAATTAAAGAGACCTTTGGAGATAAGAGAACCACTTGTATGAACATCAAGAGCTCAGATGGAAACCCAGTTCTAAGCAAAGAAGGGAAAGCAGAAAGGTGGAAGGAGTATATAGAGGGTCTATACAAGGGCGATGCACTTGAGGACAATATTATGGAAATGGAAGAGGATGTAGATGAAGATGAAATGGGAGATACGATACTGCGTGAAGAGTTTGACAGAGCACTGAAAGATCTGAGTCGAAACAAGGCCCCCGGAGTAGACAACATTCCATTGGAACTACTGACGGCCTTGGGAGAGCCAGTCCTGACAAAACTCTACCATCTGGTGAGCAAGATGTATGAAACAGGCGAAATACCCTCAGACTTCAAGAAGAATATAATAATTCCAATCCCAAAGAAAGCAGGTGTTGATAGATGTGAAAATTACCGAACAATCAGTTTAATAAGCCACAGCTGCAAAATACTAACACGAATTCCTTACAGACGAATGGAAAAACGAGTAGAAGCCGACCTCGGGGAAGATCAGTTTGGATTCCGTAGAAATACTGGAACACGTGAGGCAATACTGACCTTACGACTTATCTTAGAAGAAAGATCAAGGAAAGGCAAACCTACGTTTCTAGCATTTGTAGACTTAGAGAAAGCTTTTGACAATGTTGACTGGAATACTCTCTTTCAAATTCTAAAGGTGGCAGGGGTAAAATACAGGGAGCGAAAGGCTATATACAATTTGTACAGAAACCAGATGGCAGTTATAAGAGTCGAGGGACATGAAAGGGAAGCAGTGGTTGGGAAGGGAGTAATACAGGGTTGTAGCCTCTCCCCAATTTTATTCAATCTGTATATTGAGCAAGCAGTAAAGGAAACAAAAGAAAAATTTGGAGTAGGTATTAAAATCCATGGAGAAGAAATAAAAACTTTGAGGTTCGCCGATGACATTGTAATTCTGTCAGAGACAGCAAAGGACTTGGAAGAGCAGTTGAACGGAATGGATGGTGTCTTGAAGGGAGGATATAAGATGAACATCAACAAAAGCAAAACGAGGATAATGGAATGTAGTCGAATTAAGTCAGGTGATGCTGAGGGAATTAGATTAGAAAATGAGACACTTAAAGTAGTAAAGGAGTTTTGCTACTTGGGGAGCAAAATAACTGATGATGGTCGAAGTAGAGAGGATATTAAATGTAGACTGGCAATGGCAAGGAAAGCGTTTCTGAAGAAGAGAAATTTGTTAACATCGAGTATAGATTTAAGTGTCAGGAAGTCATTTCTGAAAGTATTTGTATGGAGTGTAGCCATGTATGGAAGTGAAACATGGACGGTAAATAGTTTGGACAAGAAGAGAATAGAAGCTTTTGAAATGTGGTGCTACAGAAGAATGCTGAAGATTAGATGGGTAGATCACATAACTAATGAGGAAGTATTGAATAGGATTGGGGAGAAGAGAAGTTTGTGGTACAACTTGACCAGAAGAAGGGATCGGTTGGTAGGACATGTTCTGAGGCATCAAGGGATCACTAATTTAGTATTGGAGGGCAGCGTAGAGGTAAACCAAGAGATGAATACACTAAGCAGATTCAGAAGGATGTAGGTTGCAGTAGGTACTGGGAGATGAAGAAGCTTGCACAGGATAGAGTAGCATGGAGAGCTGCATCAAACCAGTCTCAGGACTGAAGACCACAACAACAACATAGAGACTTCTTTATATTGTACAATCCTTTTTGTCAATAACCAGAGCTTAAGTTTTCAAGAACGACTTTCTTTAGAGTAAAACACACATCCATCGTTCTCAGCACTGTTTCGAAAATTTTGTCGTGTGTGTATTGCACCTTACGCCACACACAGCAACAGATTGTTTCTCACAAGCAAAACAAAATACAGTGGATTGGTTTTCTGTAGGTGCTGCATCTGCTGATTTGCATTTGCTTTCGAGAACGTCAGTATATCAGACACAAAATTTCATGCTGAGAATAAATGACAGATTTCACCTTAGATATTTATGATAAAACAGTACCTAGTCAGAATTATCAGGTGTTGTGCTACGCAAGCATAAAAATTTTCAGTGAACGGTTCCTAATTTCATAGAGATAACTTTTTTAAGTAGAGCATTTTTTTAGTTATTCCAACTGAAACATTATATTTTACACCATGCAACTTTCAAAATGTACTTCAGTGTTGATTTTCAGTTGCATAATTTTCGCTGAGCACAGAATTAGTTGCTTTTGCCAGTTAATTAGATTCCTTCTTTGAGCCATCAGTATGCTAATTAGCTTGATGCGGCGCACCACGAATTCCTCATCTTCGCCAAACTGTTCACTTCAGAGTAGCACTTGCAAACTACATCATCAATTATTTGTTGGATATGTTCCAATTTTTATCTTCCTCTACACTTTTTACCAACTACAGCTCCCTCTAATACCGTGGAAGTTATTCTCTGATGCCTTAAAAGTGTGCTATCATCCTGTCCCTTGTGTTTGTCAGTTTTTTTCCATATATTTCTCTCCTCGCCGATTCTTCGGAAAACCTCCTCACACCCTACATTTTCGCAAGACCTCATTTTCAACATTCTTCTCTAGCATCACATCTCAAATACTACCATTCTGTTCTTTTCAGGTTTTCCTACGGCTCATGTTTCACTTCCATAAAGTGCTATGCTACAAACGTACATGTTGAGAAACTACATCCTCAGATTAAGGCGTATGTTTTATACTATTAGATTTCTCTTGGCCAGGAATTCCTTCCTTGGTAGTGCTAGTCTGCTTTTAGAATGTCCTCCTTGCTGCGTCCGTCATGGGTTATTTTGTTGTCTATGTAGGACAGTTCCTTAAAGTCATCTACTTCGTGATCACCGATCCTGATGTTAAGTTTCTCGCTGTTCTCATTTCTGCTACTTCTCACTACTTTCGTTTTCTCTTGTATTTACTCTCAGTCTAAATTCTTTATTCGTTAGACTGTTCATTCCATACGGTAGATCTAGCAATTCTTCTTCGCTTCCACTGAGGACAGAAATTTCATCAGCGAATCTTATCACTGATATCCTTTCACATTGAATTTTAATTTCAATCTTGAACCTTTCTTACGTTTCCGTCATAGGTTTTTCGATGTATAGACTGAACAGTAGGGGCGAAAGTCTACAGCCCTGTTCTACTTTTTAATCCGACCGGTTCGTTCTTGGTCTTCCACTCTTGTTGTTCCCTCTTGGTCCTTTTACGTATTGTATATTACCTGTTTTCCCCTATCGCTTACCCCTGTTTTTCTTCGAATTTCGAACACTTTGTGTCATTCGACGTTATCGAATACATTTTAAGGCCGACAAGCCCTATGAACGTGTCTTGAGTATTCTTCAGTCTTGCTTCTATTATCAACCGCACCGTCAGAATGGCCTCTCTGGTGCATTTGCTTTTCCTGAACCCAAACTGATCGTCATCAAATGCATCCTCAATTTTCTTTCCCATTCTTCTGTATAATTCTTTTCAGCGACTTGAATTCATCAGCTGTTAAGCTGATTGTGCGATACTTCTTGGAGTTGTCTCCTCTTGCATTCTTCATAAATGTGTAGATCATGTTTTCCGGAAGTCAGAAAGTATATCGTCAGACTCATGCATTTAAGACACCAACGTGAATAATCATTTTGCTACTACTTCCTCTAATGATTATAGAAACACTGATGGAATGTTATCCATCTCTGTTAATTTATTTGATATTAAGTCTTCCAAAGCTCTTTTAAAATCTGATTCTAACACTGGATCCAACGTCTCTTCTCTGTCGATTCCTGTTTCTTTGTCTATCTCGTCATCAGACAAATCTTCCCCCTCATAATAGCCTTCAAAGTACTCTTTCCGCCTATCCCCTCGCTCCTCTGCATTTAACAGTGCAATTCCCGTTGTACTCTTGATGTTACTACCCCCACTTGTAATGTTATCCCGGTCGAGGTGGCCGAGTGGTTCTAGGCGCTACAGTCTGGAACCGCGCGACCGCTACGGTCGCAGGTTCGAATCCTGTATCGAGCATGGATGTGTGTGATGTCCTTACGTTAGTTAGGTTTAAGTAGTTCTAGGGGACTGATGACCTCAGAAGTTAAGTCCCATAGTGCTCAGAGCCATTTGAACCATTTTTTTTTTGTAATTTCATCGCAGGTTGTTTTGACTTTTCTGTACGCTGAGTCAGTCCTCCAGACAATCATTTCTTCTTCGATCTCTTCACAATTTTCATGCCGCCCTTCCGCCTTCGCTTTCTTGCACTTCCTATTTACTTCATTTCTTGTATTTCTGTGTTCCTCAATTTACGTGAACATTTTTCTACTTACTTCTTTCACTGATCAACTGAAGTATTTCTTCTTTTATCCATGGTTTCTTCGTAGTTACCTCCTTTGTACCTCTGTTTCTTTTCCACCTTCTGTGATTGGCCTTTTTAGAGATGTCCATTCCTCTTAAACTGAACTGCCTATTGAGCTATTCACTATCACAGCACCCAGAGAACTTCAACCGTATCTCTTCATCCCTTAGTACGTCCGTATCGCCTTTCTTTGCGCATTGCTTCCTCCTGACTAGTCTCTTAAACTTCAGCATACTCTTCAACATTTTCACACTGTAGTCTGAGTCCTGAGTCCGTATCTGCTCCTGGGTATGCCTTACAATCCAGTATCTCATTTCAGTATCTCTGCTGACCATGATGTAATATAACTAAAACCTACCTGTAACTCTTGGCCTTTTCCAAGTATGTCTCCTCCTCTTGAATAGACTATTCGCTATTACTAGCTGAAATTTATAGCATAACTCAATTAGTCTATCTCTTCTGTCATTTCTAGTACCAAGTCCATATTCCTCCGTTATTCTTTCCTCTGTTCCTTCCTCTACAACGGCATTCCAATCGTCCATAGCTATTAGATTTTCATAACCCATTACGTACTGAATTGTTCGTTCATTTTCGGCTTGTGACTTCGGCATGTAGACCTGAACTATCATTGACGGTGTTGGTTTCCATTATGTTCTGATGAGAATGAGCCAGTCACTGAACTGTTCACAGTAACACACTCTCTCTCTTTTCGTTGAATATTCACTCTTTTCCTCATGGTGATCTCCCCACTGGCTGCCCCTCCCGGAGACCCGAATGGGTAACTATTCCAGAATATTTTGCCAATGGAAAGATCATCATGACACTTTTTCAATTACAGATCACATGTCCTCTGGATGCATATTTTGTGTCTTTAAGGCAGTGACTTCCATTGCTTTCTGCTTCCCCATGTTGGTGATCAATGCTGATTCTTCCACCTTTAGAGGCAGTTACCCACCTCAAGCTGAAGAGAGTGCCCTGAACGTCTGTCCACTCCTCCGCCCTCTTTGTTAAGACCATTGGCTGAATGAGGGTGACTTCTTATACCAGAAGTCTTCAACCGTCATTGCTGATGATTTTTATTCAGAATTCAAGCGGTGGCCGGATTATAATCCGGGACCGAGGACGTTTAGGGAACTAATCATCGACGCTACACATAGAGCAGCTCGTTGTTTCAAATTCTACATTTCATTGAGCTTAAGGTTATGTTTCACGATACTGTTCACATGCGCAACACAGGGCCAACCAACAATCAGTATTACTCAGCAATTGAACACAATATCTAAAGTACACGTCACATGATAAGAAAATTTTGGAAAACAAAATATTCAGTATTCACACATACAGACACATTTTTATAGAAAGCTTACAATCTACAACCATTTTTTGGCTAACCCTCCTTTAGAAGGCTCTGAGTTCCACATAATAATAGACGAATGCGCCCAAGTTGATGCCATTTCATTGATATTCAGAAGTCTTGGGATATATGATGGCCATTTTGTTTTTCAATCTTCGATTGATCATGAAATTAAGCCACAGTGAAAACCTAGTGAAGATTTGGGCAGATTTGTTAGGCAGTGTCTGTCATGTGCACTTTCGTGTCGAGTCTGTCCCCAAGTGTGAACTGGCTTTTGAAGCGTTCGCCTGATTTCATGCAGCCTGCATGACATAACTGACATGCGTTTCTCTCCTCATAACAACTCTCGGCAGCACACTGCAGGTACAATGAAGACGTTCCTGCAGCGTTTTCGATGGATAATATTCGTTTACTTACCTTACCTTCTTCTGGTTCCCATCTCTTTTGCAAGCATGAGCTGCTCACTAAGAGGATAGCATTTTGGCACAACGAGCTGCAGACCAACGTTGGGACCTGATAGAAAACACAGGTAGGTGCTTTCTATGACAAGATACTGGTGAGCTACACCAATTGTCTAAGTTGTAACGGCGACAATTTAGAGAAGTAGCTGGAAGGTGTAGGCAAAAGTTGCAAATAAAACATTTTTTAGTTTCAGTGTGGCTCTCATTTCAAGACCGATCAGAGGTAAAAATAAATAAATAGCTCTTACACGAGTACTAAAAGAAATCCTCTACATTTTGGTTACACGACAAATCACACAAAACTAAAGGCTGCAAATTTAACTAAATACTTAGGGATTACAATTAATAATAATTTAAACTAGAATGATCACCAAATAATGTTGGGGGTAACGCAAACCACAGACTGACATTTACTAGTAGAACACTTAGGAAATGCAACAGTAGCTAAAGAGACTGCAGTCTTGTCCGCCCTCTTCTAGAGTACTGCTGTGTGATATGGGATGCGCATCAGATAGGACTGATGGAGGACATCGAAAAAGCTCAAAGAAGGGCAGCGCGAACTGTACTATCGCGAAATAGGGGAGAGAATGCAACGAACATCATGCGTGAATTATGGTTGCAGTAATTAAAACAAAGGCAAATCTTCTCGTGAAATTTCAACCACCAATTTTCTCCTCTGAATGCGAAAATATTCTTTTGGCTCCTATCTACGTAGCGAGAAACTATCATCATGATAAAATAAGAACAATCAGAGCTCGCACGGATAGATTTAACATCTCGTTTTTCCCGCGCGCTCTTACAGAGTGGAATCGTAGAGAAATAGCTTGAAGGTGATTCGATGAACCCTCTGCCCCGCAGTTAATTGTGAATTGCAGTGTAATCATGTACATGTAGTTGTAGATGTCGTAATTCCAATCTTCTTCAGCCATGGATCTGAATCTCTTTATTCAAATGGGAAGAGTTTCTGTGATCAGCGGCCCACCATCATGCACGTCTATTGGCAAATATTGGTCCTATCACCAAACTGCCATTTCTCATTGACAGGGAATAAACATCGAACTTAGGATCGGCAAATCTGCTTGTTCTGAAGTGTCCACTGCCGGCATCAACAAACTACTAGATGGAATTAGGTTCCAAATTCCTACTAGTAACCGACTGATGTGCGTAAAGCAAGCACTACACACATGAGCAGATCCGCAGATGGTAAGTTTGGTATTTATTCCCTGTCATAGCAAATATGCAAAGTTGACCATCGGATCAATATTTCACAATAGGCGGGCCTGACGACTGTGCATCCAACAACTTAAACCATTCGCATATGAATTAAGCGATTTAGATTCAATGAAAGTGTTACTATTAATTCACATACGGGGACCAAGTAGTCCCATTTCCCATCCGAAGTGTAAGATGGACCTACGAAAATACCTCTCGCAGTGAGCAAAATAAGAACTTGATATCGTTACAGGCCCCTTGATACTGTTAGGAGATGATCCTCTTGTATGTTGGGAAGCCAAAGCACACGAAAGTTGCAACGAAATTCAGGAACATTAGGAAGTCGACATTTGGTGCAAGAAGAGTCAGTTGGCCCTCTATACAAACACATACAACACACTGTGCATAATGAGGTGGGAACAACTACTGTTATTACATTACCTCATGTCTTATCAACCGCAGCAAATAGACACAATCGTCAGATATCCACGAGTATGCAGCAAGGATTTGCACGATTACTAGAGTAGATACGAATTATCCGAGACGGATATCACGTTTTGTCTCGGGTTCATCTACTAAGAGCACGAGTTGCGGAATGCCCCTCCAACCGCTTTAGCAGACGCTACAAGAGAAGCGTTGTGGATTACAGAGAGGTTTCCTCCTGAAATTCCGAAAACGTGTAGCATGCAATATCACACTTCTTTCGAAATACAGGGTGATTTAACTGCCCTACACATGGGTTTTACGCAACGCTTTTAAATATCACATGGAAAACTTTCATATCGAGACACAAAGAAATTAAAGACGTTAGCTGCCTGTGGGCATTGAGAGAAAGCTGAAAATTTGTGTGACATTAGGATTCGAACTTGGGTCTCCTGCTTACTTGGCAGATGCGCGGATCACTACGTTATCGGGACACACTGGCCAACACAACCTCACAGACACCTCCCATCCAACCTAGTTTCTCAGCTTATGCTGTACACTACCGGTGTAGTGGCCCCCCTAATTAGGCTCATTATTCGCTGTGTCTCGCCTATTCCAGTAAGAGTCCAATCTTGGTCTGCATCTGTACTGAAGCGACCATTAGCCATGATCGCCGTATATACATACGTGGTGTCTGTTCTTTCGTGCCTGTTCTTTTCGACATGTCAATGGTGCAAGCTCAATCAGGATGAAATTATGGCAACAGAAACCAAAGTTCCCTTCAGTGCAAATGCACTCCAAGCCCATACAGGAACCGACGAGATGCTGCGAGTAATGAGACTAATGAGCAGGGACACTACATCAGAAGTGTGTGGTATAAGGTGAGAATTTGGGTCTGGCAGGAGGTGTACTTGGATATTCCACGCTAGTTGATGACACCTATGTCCAGATCGCATAGTGGCGAGAGCATCTGATTAGTAAGCAAGAGACTCAAGTTGGAATCCTGGTACAGGCACACATTTTCAAGTAGCCCCCTTGATATAAATCAGCTCCCACAGTCAGATAATCTAGGTCCTTTGTGTCTTGACTCACGCTGGCTGCAGAATCAAAACGGTGCCTTTCCTTTCGGATATGCCTGAAAGAACAGACAACACATGTATAAGATTTTCATATTCTTCCCCTCGCTATGCCCGAGAATGTTAGTACTACAGAAATTATGAAAAGGACCTCTTAGTAGGAAATTTAAAGTAGTTAAATTCTGTACTGGGATACATTTCTCTAGAGGGGGCCATAGTTCTAGAATTATTCAAAGAAATACTACAAAAGCGGCCTTCAAACGCGTTTTTATTGAGCA
Source organism: Schistocerca cancellata (assembly GCF_023864275.1). Taxonomy (NCBI): domain Eukaryota; kingdom Metazoa; phylum Arthropoda; class Insecta; order Orthoptera; family Acrididae; genus Schistocerca; species Schistocerca cancellata. Next base: position 1,098,983,432 of record NC_064626.1, on the reverse strand, counting down.
ACTCGAAAGTCGTGGCCGCCAGTGAAAACCTATACCACAACAAAAGTTAACTCCATTAAATTTCCTACAAAAAGCTGGAAGTTAACGCCGTTGCTGACTGTTTAAATGATTGATTGTGTTGGCATAATTTTAGTGTTCAAGCAACATTTTTTTTCTAAAAACCGACATAAATTATGCTAAACAAGTTATTTATTAAATACCGTAAACAACTAACAGGTGGTTTAAGACTACACTGGATAAAAATCCAGGGTTGGCAAAAACGGTTTAACTCTGACCCTAAAAATGTGGATAACGCAATTTGAATTGACCTGACGCTGAACACACTTTGATTGATCAAATCTACTGAAATTTCTCCACATAGGTGCAGCTGAGAGCAAATGGCCATTGAGATCTGTACGCCCTGACAGTGCCGGAGCGGCAGTACGTTACCCTGCTTGCTTTGTGTGGCGATGTAAATTGCAGCTGGTGAGATATATGCGGCGGAGGTGAGAAGTGGAGGTGACACCTGTGAATCGATCGAAGCAAGGAAAGAAATGCAAAAATCTCACGGCCTAGAGATCAGGCAGATGGATTGCAATTTATTCCCTACCAGAGCCCTGAAATCATGGTATATTTCAGTGTGTGACATACCGTTTAGCTGGTCGTACCAAGGACTAATTTGGCTCTCTTATATGATAGAGCGCACAAGGATACTAAATGTCAAGACTGGTAAACCAAAAACGAATAAGTGTGCCCTCGGCAAACGAGCAGTCCCAGACGTTTGAAGTCACACTGTCGGTACTGTAAGAACTTCACCACAGGCTCCCCAGTCCAAACTACTAGCAAGTAAAGTCAGTCTCAGGAAGTATACACGCCAGAGCCTCGAGTAGAAGCGCTTACAAGACCAAAGTCTTTCACCCAAGTGCCTCACACCTCTCCAGAAAAAAAAGAAAAAAATTCCGTTTCCCGGAAGTGCACCCATCTTCAATCAATCACAGGGCTCTAGAGGCGTAAAATCTCCCGTCCCACACGACAGTACAAACTCATGTCGAGCCAAGGCAAGAGTTACGAAACCTGTGTCTCTGAAAAAAAAGGAAACTGTCAATTACAGGCTTATTTACGTTTTCTCAGATGGGGAAAAGACGATTTCCTCCAAAGTTGTGTCGCTTCCCATGGCAATAAGTGAACAGATATAGTCTTAAAGATCTGTATCTAAATCGCCTGTGCCTTGGAGCTTGTTAGTCCTAGCTATGAGGTGTAACAAAGACTCTAACTTTAAACGTTTCTCAGATGCCGGAGTTTCTTATACAACTGAGGCGGCTGCTGGAAGTGGTTCAAGGCCTATTTGTAGTATTGGCAAAAACGAAAACTTGCGAATTTTTATTACATGTGGCTCTGCACACGATGCCTAGTTTATGACTCCACTGTGTAGATGTGTTCTTTCAGACCATGGCTCCTAGCCCATGCTTTGGCTAGCGCCATGGCAGGTATTGTGGCATTGTTCTGCTGGAGACCTATCTCAATAAGGGGCTGCTCTGTCTGCCCTGCACGGCTGTGGACCTGTCTGGCAAGATTTACTAAGGAATAGGCTCGCCACCAATTGATTTATACTCCCAAGATGCCGTTTCTACGATTCAAGAACCATAGAAATTCCTCATGTTTTTAGCGCCCTACCAGGCTCCATCAACATCTTCTCAGGCCGTTAACTTTCTAAAGTCTCGCTCAAGGTGCGTCAGGTTGTGAAAAAATCTTTAATAATTTTTTGCATTTGGAGAATGGGTGAGAGAGTAACTTGTCCTCTCTCAAAGTTTCTGTTCATTTTTGCTGAAGGACTAATAGTTGACGTTAAGTGAGCGATAGAATAAGAAAATATTGCTCGTGGTTTTGAATGCATTGCGGGCTGCAACCGGTAGGAGCAGTTGAATCACCCTGTATATCTTGCAAAATGACCATGACAATAAAATCAGAAAAATTACATTGTGAACGGTGAATTTTCTACAGTCGTTATTTAGTTGTACTATTTGTCAATGAAGAAAAGGAGGTGGATAATTACAGTGACACCAGAAATACACCACAATGGTGCTTACTGGATACAGATTTCAGCATCAGACACTAAAGGCGGCATGTTGTTGATGTAGTTCTCCTTCTCTGTCTCTCATCGTCTTTACCATTTGATCATAGTTTCTGCAGTTCATTCTATTCACAACGCTTTATAATTTCGATGTTCTGGTTCTGTCTCTTGAAGTTTTTTCCAGGAATTTTCCTTCCAAGATATTTTCTATGAATCTTTTATATTGAATTAGAAGTCAAATTAATCTAGTTTTCTCCTGTGTATTGTGTTACTCATTGTCCTTTTCTCTTTGATTTCTTTTAGCATTTGCTCATATATTTCTTTTCAGTCCAAGATGTCTTTGTGGCTCTTCTATATATTCACAGCTCTATAGCTTCTGCCATTTTATTTGTTTCCCAGAACGCACCCTTCACAACTATAGCTTAAAATGCTCCAAATAAATGTCCTGACAAATTCCGTTCTTGTCCCACTCCGGCGTAACGACAAGCGACGTCAGCCAATAGTACGCTGATTAAGACGACACCATGACTGGAGCGGCATGTCGGCCAAGAGACTATAAGGGCTGCTCCGCCTAGCCTAGCGGAGTGGAAGAAGATCCGTCATACAAACGCTACAGCAGTGACTTATGAACTGAATTGTTTTGCTTGCACTGAAATTGTATATACCGAGGGACAATGATTATTTGCATGCCATCATTTGCTTGTGACACGCCTTTGAGAATACGCAAAGTTAAATATTGTCTATTTAACTTACTTTAATAAACTCCATTAATATGGCTTGCTTGGATTGTTGTCTAGCGATTCAAGAGAACTCCTACGCATCCCATATTTGACGAGTGGGCAGGATACTGCAGTTCCAATATGAAGGTGGTTGTCTGTTAATAAAAGAATTATTTCTGATGCTTGTTAAAACTTTTCGTTTAACTCGTATAATCGTATATCCGCGGATGAATCATAAAGGGCGGATAATTATAGTTATACCAGAAGAACACCTTAATGTTGGTAGCTGGAGAGGGACATAGGTGAACAGTGTGTGGCAGAAGCTACTTCCCCATGTATGACTCATTAAGGCTTCTTCTCACACCATTCACCCAAAGAGGTCGGGAACAGTGACATGTTAAATGCGTCTCCACCCATTGTAATTAGTCTAAACTTGTCTTACGGGGTCGATGCATAGGGAATTGCAGTGTTTTTCAAGGTTCTTTAGTCAACTTTGGTAGACTTTCGTGGGATATTTGGCGTCTGTCTTTAAAACAAAAATTGTAGTGGAAGACATAGATTGGAATACTTGCGGTAAATATTTGAGGACGTAGATCGCAGTTGCTACTCTGAGATGAAAAGGTTGCCACAGGAGAGAAACACGCGATGGGAGACATCAAACCAGTCAGAAGCCTGACGACTAAAAGAAAGATCCTGTAAGAATCCGCCTGTTGAGCTTTCTCCTAAGCTCCGTAGCGGTGTGGCGAGTCCAAAACCCTTGAGACCATACAGTCTGTTCTTCTCTGTATACATTCAATATTTCCTGACAGTCCTCTTTGGTGTGATTCCTACCCACTTCAGAAATATTACAGAATGCGTCGCAGGAGTGTTTTGTAAGCGCCGTCCGCGGTGGACGAGCGGTTCTAGGCGCTTCAGTCCAGAACCGCGCGACTGATATGGTCGCGTGTTCGAGTCCTGCCTCGGGCATGGATGTGTGTGATGTCCTTAGGTTAGTTAGGTTTAAGTAGTTCTAAGTTTTAGTCCCATACTGCTCAGAGCCATTTGAACCATTTGTTTTATAACCAAGATTCCTTTGTAGAGAGATTATGGTAGAACTGCTTCCAGACTCGGGCCGCTTGTGGTAAACACCTCGATAACTCTAGTCGGTGAGAACACTGCACATGGAAAGCAATCCTGTCTGTCCAGGAAGCTGGAACACGGCCTCTGACCAGCGAAATGTATCGCAGGGTAAAGTGCAGTCGTGCTGCACTTTCATATTTATTTGCTTCGTTTTCAGATTTGTCTAGAGAACTGAAACTGACAATAATCGCACATAATTTATCCTCTTCGACGATTCCTGCTCTCAGTGGATGAAGCCATAATTAGTGAGATTCAGTGTATTAGTATAGAACTGCGAGCGTATAGTTTAGGTCAACATGGTTACGTAATCATTAACAAGCTTGCCCATTAACTGATTAGCCTCCCACTGTGTCAGCGTAGTGGTGACTGCTGGGAAAGACGTAAGGCGTTGCTCGTTTCTTTCACATCGCTGTCGCTACAAACAACTATATGCATGACCGGATCACTAAATACGATAGATTGGTGAGGAGCTTCGTTACAGGCAGATTTACACGTGTAAAAACTTTTCTTTTGGATATTTATGGCAAGTTTAAGAAATGATACCTACGTCATATATCCACATTTCGCAAATACGGAACTGCCATTGTTTATGAGACTGCTATGCAGCAGTGCTGTAGTAATGATAGTAAAATTGTTTTACTGAAGCTCTGTGAAGCTATGTAGAGAAATGTCCTGCACTGCTCCATGCTCAGTCTGTATGTGGGTGCATAGGTGTGTACGTATGTATGTCTGTGTGTGTGAGCGGACGCGCGCGTGCGAATGAACCAGAACTTGTGTGGCTTGCTGTCCAATGAACGAATCTCAAAGCGGTGGACTATGTATCAGACACAAACACAAATGTGACGCGTGGACTCCCGCTTTGCACAGTTGATGGAGCAGTTAGCGCAGTCCGTTCTATTAGCCGCTCTACTAAATACACGTTACTAGAGCCACCACAACACGTGACTCGACACGTTTGTAGTAGTAGTAACAGTAGTAGTAGTAGTAGATTTATTCATCTGTAGATCTCTTTATACAAGGATATAGGACATGTCAAAGTATTTACAAATTTAGATCAATTTAAAATAAGCTAAGTCGTATACAAATGTATTAATAGACTTCTAGTTAGAGACAATCGTTAGATTTACTCCTTTCATACAATACTTTTTTTACAAATAAGTTATTAAATAATGTAATGCCACATTGTTCACTCATATCTCACTATCTGTCATCGCACATACTATACACACATTGTTTCATAACACTTCACTCACTACACACACACAGACGCACACATACACACACACAAACACATACACACACAAACACTGGTGATCTCTGGGCCATTTTCTGTACCGCAACTTCCCATTTGCTATCCTGAAAAACTGAGTCAGCGTCCCTCCATAATGAGCTCAGAAACAGAAAGAGGTGTTAGTATTATGCTGTTCATAGCTTGGGGGTAAGTATTTCTAGAAAGGAAAAAAAGGAAAAAGGCAATAAGTGAAGGTGTTATGTGGAATGTTGGATATTTTATAATCATTATTTATTTGTATAACGTTTTTTATCAATCCCCTATTCTGTTTTTGCTAAGAAATCATCCTTCAACGTATAAAATGTATTGCATAACAGGTACTTTTTAGGTGCCTTTTTAAATAAGTGTATTTTTGCAATTTCTTTAATCTCTTTTGGTAATTTATTGTACAGTTTTATTCCTTGGTAGAAAATGGTCTTTTGAGTTTTATGTTTACTTTTTCTTGGTAAATGTAAGATGAGTCTATCTCTTGTTGCATGGTCATGGACAGAGCTGTTTGTGCAGTAATTACCAATGTTATTTTTTATGTGTGCAACTGTCTGGTAAGTGTATTCACATCGAGCAGTTAAAATCCCCAGTGTTCTGAACAGATCTTTACAATGAGCTCGACTAGGGCAGTCGCAGCTCGGATACTTTATATATTATAAAGACTTGTACTTGTAATTTTACATGTTTTTGTAAGTTATGTTAACTAGCTCCGTTTCTTATTATATTATGTCACAATTGGTGCGTGTCAACAATTTATTTACAACGCATGCATGCTTGAAAGTTTTAAGGCGCTTCACCCTCTCATCAACAGCACTACTGTGGAAGTCGTAGGACACTTCTAACAGGACGTTATGTTGATCGAATCGGGCAGTCTATTGCCCGAGGACGAATCCCGTAACAGTTCTGAAACGGAGCTTCCGTTCAGTAATCATGTCGAAGTCACAAGGGCTTAAGTCCGGGGAATCTGGTGATAGTCTAGCACTTGCCAGCCCTACCATTCGAAAAAGTCACAGCTTGCGCTATATGAGCCAGACAACTGCCCTGCAATATAATGAACGGGTTCTTCAGATAACGTCGCCACTTCTTTCCCAAAGGTGGTTGCGGGCTGGGGTACACTGTGCTCTGATGGTCTGCCGCTGGGGTAGAATGTACGTTTGGATTACACCGTCACACGCGTGCACGAGAATCACCACATAAGTTTCACATTGATGGGGTTCTGACGTCGTGGAGAGACGTAAGAACGCCATCCGATCGAATGGCTTGCCAGATGCAGCTCATCTCTGTCTGTACTAATAATAAAACTGTAAAACCGTCGTGTCTGTAGACTGAAAACATATGTCGTAATCTCATTGCTGTGATTTAGGGAAAAAGAATACAACATGAATATTTTTTTAAAAACTTCGTTTGTCTGTTTATCTGTTTGAAAAGGCTGATCTCCAAAACTACAAGACGAATTTTCGTGAGGTTTTCGCACGTAATTTGAGTGTAGCTTGTGGAAATATATAATCTTTCTTGAATCAGTTTCAGAAGTCTGCTCAGTTTGGTAGTTCGTATGTTTATCTCGGTAACATGATCACTACGGCATAGTACACCAAAGAACCAGTAGACGGCGCTGTTTTTACCTCAATGACAGAAGCATTTACGGAGGTTTACGTGAGTGACAGAATCGAGCCTCAGAATCTGTTTTTACGAATACGAACTAACATTGAATTTTGTGGTGTCACCGCCAGACATCACACTTGCTAGGTGGTAGCCTTTAAATCGGCCGCGGTCCGCTAGTATACGACGGACCCGCGTGTCGCCACTGTCAGTGATTGCAGACCGAGCGCCGCCACATGGCAGGTCTAGAGACACTTCCTAGCACTCGCCCCAGTTGTACAGCTGACTTTGCTACAGATGGTTCACTGACAAATTACGCTCTCATTTGCCGAGACGATAGTTGGCATAGCCTTCAGGTACGTCATTTGCTAAGACCTAGCAAGGCGCCATTATATTTGCTATTTATCTTGTGATGCCTGTACCGTCAGACCGATGTTCACCAATTATGGATTAAAGTATTCCAACAGCTACGACCTTTTTTGCTAAAGCCTAACTTCCTTAAATACTCCAGACCTCACGCCAGCCTGCGTGAGCTTAAACGCGTGCCTTTCGGCTACCAATCATAGTGGCTTGGCTGTCTTGCCAAGTCACAACAAATTTATTTTGCTAGGATATATGAATTGCCAGCTGGTGTAACCGAGCGGTTCTAGGCGTTTCAGTCTGGTACCGTGCGACCGCTACGGTCGTAGGTTCCAGTCCTGCTTCGGGCATGGATGTGTGTGATGTCCATAGGTTAGTTAGGTTTAAGTAGTTCTAAGTTATAGAGGACTGATGACCTCAGATGTTAAGTCCCATAGTGCTCAGAGCCATTTGAACCATTTGAACCTGAGCAAGTCGCTAATTGGTAATACATTAACGCAAAAAAACAAGGAGTTGGGTGACATAAACGAAAGTTCGTAGGTGTTACTACACTATTTCGCACCAAGCGCATAAGAGTAGTGCTAGTAGCACCATTATGAGGGTGCGAACCATGTTTGCTTTAAATACACACTGTAACGGTCGTTAGCGCTAGTTACCTTCGAGATCGGACGTGTTGAGTTGATGTTATTAAAGAATGCCTTTAAGGCGAAAAAGACGCCATTATTAGCACCTCACTGATTTTGAACGAGATCGTGTAATAGCGCCCACGAGAAACACTTGGCAGGAATGTAGCTGCTGTACATGATCGCTGGCAGCGGTGGTCTCCAAAATGTACGGTCGAAATAAAAACGGCTTCTGACGGCCACGAGGAAGACCATGGTGCTCGGCGTATGGCTCTGGCGCATCGTACTGCATCCGCAGCAGCAATCTGAGCAGCAGTGGGCACCACGCTAACAAACTGCCGTTTACTTCAAGGATTGCTCCAAGTCAGACGCCCTATAGCGTGCATTCCACTTACTCCAAACCGCCGCCATTTGCGACTTCATTTGTGTCAAGCAGGAGCTCATTGGAGGGCAACGTGGAGGTCTGTTGTATTATTTGATGAAAGCTGGCTCTGCCTCGGTACTAGTGACGACTGTGTGTTAGTTGGAAGGAGGCCTGTGGAGGATCTACAACCAACCTGTCTGCGTTCTAGACACACTTGACTTACACCTGTAGCTGTGGTTTGGGGTGTGATTTCGTATGACAACAGCAGCACTCTCGTGGTTATCCCACGCACCCTGACTGCAAATTTGTACGTCAGTCTGGTGATTCGACCCCTCGTGCTGCCATTCATAACCACTTCCACGGGGTGTTTTCCAGCAGGATAACGCTCACCCACATGCCATTATTGTAACCCAACATGCTATACAAAGTGTCGACATGTCGCCTTGGCCTGCTCGATCACAAGATCGGTCTCCAATGGAGTACATATGGAAAATCATCGGACAACCACTCCATCGTCATCAACAAACATCATTATCCGTCACTGTACTGACCAAGATCAACAGACATGGAACACCATCCCACCAACTGACATACACCATCTTTTCAATACGTCCATATACGTTTACGTATTTCATTCAACATTCTGGCAGTTACACTGGTTATTAGTGTACCAGAATTTCACATTTGCAATGCCTTAAAAAGCGCGTACATTAACCTGTGATCTTGCAACGTGAATCACTTAAATGCGTTCCCTAGGCAAATGCTTTCCCGAAATTTCATACATTAATTATTTTCTGGCGTAGCTATTATTTTCCCCCAGAGTATATGGTGTACAAAAGCCTCTCCTTCGCATTCATAGAGTTCCAAATGGGTACGAGCGGCATCGTTTCGTAGCTATTTCAGCATTTGTGCAAAACCACGATGATTCCGTTGTAATGCAGTTTTTCTCATGGACGAGGGTTCCCATTCCATGACTTGTCAGACGAACTGTAGTGGAGTATCGTTAAGAGATTAGAGGTAGCTGAGAAAAGTGGGCTCGTATTTAAACGTTTGGCGTTCAGACGATTAAAACAATGACAATAAAATACCAGTGTGTTTCCGACTGACCCGCTGTCTTGTGTGGACTCAGAGGTGTAAGATGGCAAATTCCTCCTAACTGCTGTTTACCCTCGCAGCAGACATTGAAGAATCACATTACAGCATTGTGTACTTCATGATAATTTGTAAGGACAGAACTTGTTTCTGCGTTTCTGTAGCACTAAATGTTCAATTTTTCACTCACGCGTGCGCACCTGCCAAGACGCTACGTACAATATAAGCTGATATTAACTGCGAGTGGCGTAAATAATCGTTAGTCACATGTATAGTTTTAAATGTGCTTTTTTTTAAACTGTAAAAAATGAGGAAATCCGTATTTTCAATCGAAATGGTCAGTCTAGGTACAATATTTACAGCATGATGTGCAACAATAGTTGTAAACCTGTAAACCCTTGAAAATGTTTTTAGGACGGTTGGTGTGGCCGAGCGGTTCTAGGCGCTTCAGTCTGGAACCGCGCGACCTCTACGGTCGTAAGTTCGAATCCTGCCTCGGGCGTGGATGTGTGTGATGTGCTTAGGTCAGCTAGGTTTAAGTAGTCTAGGTTCTAGGAGACTGATGACCTCAGATGTTAAGTCCCATAGTGCTCAGAGCCATTTGAGCCTGCCTCGGGCATGGATGTGTCTTATGTCCTTAGGTTAGTTCGGTTTAGTTAGTTCTGAGTTCTAGGGGACTGATGACCTCAGATTTTAAGTCCCATAGTGGTCAGAGTCATTTTAACCATTTTAAAATATTTTTAACAGGAAATCCTATATCGGTAAACAACGGAAAAAAGGACTGTATCGCTGGCTGTGTACATGTATGGGCTTGTTCACGCAGTCTCAATGGTGGACCACTATGCGATAGAGGAGAAAGCCGCGGACTGGGCTGGTGTAGTTGGATATGACGTGACACGGACTGTCCCCGATAGAGCCCATATTTCAGGGAGAAGCAGATCTAAAGTGCTGTACAAAATCATTGTGTGATGGACGTGTAGCCATTATATTTTATGTTTCGATAAATAGCGGGCATTTGAATAAATACGTACATGAACGTTTTCATTTTTCAACTTGGCTTTGTCTAGTAAATGAAGAAAATCAATCGAGTTTTCTCTAAAATGATTTCCTTGTGCTTTCCAGAAGCTGGAACAACCTCTAAACAAGTTCCTATTTTCAAAATTTTACAGATATACACCCATAATCATTACACTCCACTATTTTATTTATTACCTCCTTTAACTCCGTATGTGGAGCATAGGGCTGCAACAAAGGATCGCCATCTTGTTCTGTCTTCTGCTAGCATCTTCATTTATTCCCATCCTATTCGTTGCTGATGGCCTTCTGCTTCAACTGACCGTCTCCATGTCATTTTGGGCCTGCCTTGTCTCCGTCGTCCTTGTGGGATGCAGTCAAGTGCTTCTCTCGCAATATGTTCATTTCGTCTTCTAAGAGTACGTCCGAACCATCTCCACTTCTTGCTTCTAATTTGCAGGTCAGTTGGCGTCTGGTTTGTTCTTTCCCAAAGAGTTTCCTTAGAGATGACATTTGGCCATCGTATCCCCAGGATGTTCCTCAGGCATCTGTTGTTGAATGTCTGCAGCTTGTAGATTAACTGTTTTGTCACTTCCCATATTTCACATCAATAAAGGAACACAGATTTTACATTACTTTCATATATGCGCAATTTGGTCCTCAGACATTGAAGAATCACATCACAGCCTAGCGTACTTCACAAGAATTTGTAACGACACAACTTCTTTCCGCGTTTCTGTAGCATGAAATGTTTAATTTTTCACTCACAAGTGCACACCTGCTCCACTAGAGCCGACTTATTCGTTGCGAGAGAATTCAGTAACTGTTTTGGTATTGAAACAGGTATATTCGTTTATTTTTCCGACTCAGTTGCACATTTTTAGGGTTCCGTGCCTCAAACAGAAAGAACAGAATCTCTACAGGATCACTTTGTTGTCCATCTGGTTGATGGTCTGTCTGTTGGTTGGTGGGTTGTTTTGGGGAAGGAGACCAGACAGCGAGGTCATCAGTCTCATCGGATTAGGGAAGGACGGGGAAGGAAGTCGGCCGTGCCCTTTGAAAGGAACCATCCCGGCATTTGACTGGAGCGATTTAGGGAAATCACGGAAAACCTAAATTAGGATGGCCGGACGTGGGATTGAACCGTCGTTCTCCCGAATGCGAGTCCAGTGTGTAACCACTGCGCCACCTCGCTCGGTGGTCTGTCTGTTTGCCCGACTACTAAAACCCCTTTTTCTCAGTAACAGGTATACATATCCAGTTGAAATTTGTGCCTCACACTGAGATCTGTGGCACTTTAGTGATGTAACAGTTGTTAGCTTCTAAGTCAATGCAATAAAAAATGCGTCTATATATGTCACATATTTTGGTATTTGCAAACTCACTCAACAAAACCTATAGAGTACTTCCCTGTGGCCTAGAATCATGAATTTTGACAAGAAGAAGGATTTTACAGTACAAGTACAGGGAAAAACACTGAAAATTGTTAATTTGTAACTACCTCAAACTAAAAAATATTTTTTGTCATTTGCTGTCTGACTGACTGTCCAACCATCTGTTAAAACCATTTTTCTCAGAAACAGATAGCTATATCAAACTGAAATTTATGTTACGCCTAAAGTATATTTTCCCGCAGCGGTGTAAAAAGCTTTACGCTTCCAAATCAGTGCAATCAAAAGTTACGGCCATTTATGTCATATATTCTTAAAATCTCTCAATAAAACCTATGGGGTACATCCCATTGTCCTATAATCATGAAATTTGGCCAGAAGTGCTATGTGCATAGTAGCGAATAAGAGCTCGCAAGAGTGGGATCACTCATGGGAAAATTCCTGCAGTAGTGGGTGTTAGAGCTGCACGTTTTTTAGATTGAAGTCAGCTGATAGGTATTCCTGCTTAAGGGAAGTCTCTCTAACAAAGGAACCACTTTTGACAAAGCTTAGGTATCCGAGTAATGAGGGAATTAATATATTTCATCAAAATATACAAGGTATTAGAGATAAAGTTAGTGAACTGCTTATAGATGTTGACTCTGAAATTATTGGTATATCTGAACACTTCTTAAATAAGGAGATAATTCAGAAGCTTCCTTTACCAGGATACAGGTTGGCTGGCAGCTTTTCGAGGAGCTCTTTGCGGTGTGGGGGAGTAGCCATGTATGTGAAAAACGGCATCCCATTTGAGTAAATAGATATTTCAAAATACTGCACTGAAAAGGTGTTTGAATGTTGTGCAGGTGTGGTTAAATTTAACGGAGCTAGACTTCTAACTGTTGTTATTTATAGATCCCCAGACTCCGATTTCACAACATTTTTGCTAAAGCTAGAGGAGGTTCTTGGTTCACTTTAAAGGAAATACAAAAAGTTAGTTATATGTGGTGACTTCAATATTAATTTTATAAGTGATTGTGCAAGGAAGAGGATGCTGGTAGACCTCTTTAATTCATATAATCTTATGCAAACCGTATTCTTTCCGACGAGAGTGCAAGGGAATAGTAGAACAACCATAGACAACATTTTTGTTCATTCCTCATTACTAGAAGGGCATTCTGTTAGCAAAAAGGTGAACGGCCTTTCAGATCATTATGCACAAATTTTAACTCTAAAAGATTTTTGTGCTGCAACACGTGTTAAATATAGTCATCAGCTGTTTAGGAAAGCTGATCCAGTTGCTGTAGAGACCTTTGTAAACCTTATCAAGGAACAAGAGTGCCAAGATGTTTATAGCGCTGATACAGTAGACGATAAATATAATGCTTTTCTCAAGACTTTTCTCATGCTCTTTGAAAGTTGCTTTCCGTTAGAACGTTCAAAACAGGGTACTAGCACAAACAGGCAGCCTGGGTGGCTGACTAGAGGGATAAGAATATCTTGTAGAACAAAGTGGCAATAATATCAAAACGTTAGAAACAGTCAAAATCTAAATGCAGCAGCCCATTACAAACAGTATTGTAAGGTGCTTAAAAATGTTATTAGGAAGGCAAAAAGTATGTGGTATGCAGATAGAAAAGAGGAGATGGAGAGAGAGAGGTGAGGAGGAGACAGAGTGAGCAGGATGAAAAAGACTTAGAGGGGAATGAGAAGATGGACAGAGGAGAAAGAAGAAAATGGATAGAGGAGAGAGGAGTTGAAGGACACAGAGAGGATAAAATTAAAACCATATGGTCAGTCGTAAAGGAAGTTGCTGGTCTGCAGAGACAGGTCGAGGATATAGAATCAGTGGGTAGTGGGAATGTCCGTGTTACTGATAAGTCGCATATATGTACAGTATTTAATGATCACTTTCTGAATACAGCAGGTGAACTAAATAGAAACCTAGTCCCAACAGGGAATCATATAGCGCTCTTAGAGAAAAGTGTTTCGAGACTGTTACCTGAAATGCTCCTCCATGATACTGACAAGAGAGAAATTGAGTTAATAATTAAATCACTAAAGACCAAGAACTCTCAAGGATATGATGTGGTATCTAGTAGAATACTGAAGTATTGTTCTATGTATGTTAGCCCAGTACTTAGCCATATCTGTAACTTTTCCTTTAGGAGTGGTCGGTTTCCTGACCGATTAAAGTACTCGGTAGTGAAGCCACTTTATAAAAAGGGAGACATTGATAATGTTGACAATTTTAGACCTATTTCTATGCCATCGGTGTTTGCTAAAGTTATCGAGAAGATTGTATATACAAGGTTACTGGAGCATTTAAATTCACATAATTTGCTGTCAAATGCTCAGTTTGGTTTTAGAAATGGTTTAACAACTGAAAATCTTATATTCTCTTTTCTCTGTGAGGTTTTGGACGGATTAAATAAAAGGTTGCGAACGTTAGGTGTTTTCTTTGATTTAACGAGGGCTTTTGACTGTGTTGACCACAAAATATTACTGCAGAAGTTGGACCATTATGGAGTAAGGGGAGTATCTTACAATTGGTTCGCCTCTTACTTTAAGAACAGAAAGCAGAAGGTAATTCCCCGCAATATTGAGAGTGGTAGTGATGTTCAGTCCAAATGGGGCACTGTTAAGTGAAGGCGTTCCCCAATGGTCGCTGCTGGGGCCATTGCTGTTTCTTATTTATATAAATGATATGCCTTCTAGTATTACAGCTGATTCAAAAATATTTCTGTTTGCTGATGACACCAGCTTGATAGTGAAGGATCTTGTGTGTAATATTGAAACAGTAACAAATAACGTAGTTCATGAAATAAGTTCGTGGCTTGTGGAAAATAATTTGATGCTAAATCACAGTAAGACTCAGTTTTTACAGTTTCTAATTCACAATTCAACAAGAACCGATATTTTGATCAGACAGAATGGGCATATTATAAGCGAGACGGAACAGTTCAAGTTCCTAGGCGTTCAGATAGATAGTAAGCTGTTGTGGAAAGCTCATGTCCAGGATCTTGTTCAGAAACTAAATGCTGCTTTATTTACCATTAGAAAAGTATCTGAAATATGTGACACTTCAACACGAAAAGTAGTCTACTTCGCATATTTTCATACGCTTATGTCGTATGGTATTATTTTTTGGGGTAATTCTTCTGATTCAAAAAGGATATTTTTGGCTCAAAAACGGGCTGTTCGAGCTATATGTGGTGTAAGTTCGAGAACCTCTTGTCGACCCCTATTCAATAGTCTGGGAATTCTGACATTGCCCTCACAGTATATATTTTCTTTAATATCGTTTGTTGTTAGCAATATTAGCCTATTCCCAAGAGTTAGCAGCTTTCACTCAGTTAATACTAGACAGAAATCAAATCTGCATGTGGAATGCACTTCCTTGACTCTTGTGCAGAAAGGAGTGCAGTATTCTGCTGCATCCATTTTCAATAAGCTACCACAAGAACTCAAAAATCTTAGCAGTAGCCCAAACTCTTTTAAGTCTAAACTGAAGAGTTTCCTCATGGCTCACTCCTTCTATTCTGTCGAGGAGCTCATGGAAGAGCTAAAAAATTAAGCAAATTCCAGTGTTACATTGTTGATTTTCTTTATTTAAACTTACGACTTGTCACCTGAATATGTTTTTTTATATATATTTCATTTTATCTGTTTCTAATATCGTGTTATAATTTCATGTATTGACTCGTTCCACGACCATGGAGACTTCTCCTTAATTTGGTCCCACGGAACAATAAATAAATAAATAAATAAACTGTACCCACATGCATGTGGGCTTGGTCCCATTTTAGTGGATGTGGACAGCCCTGAACGAGGCCTTAAAAAATTTGGCAAGGGCAACTACTTGCTGGGGCTTTCATATGTTTTAGCCACGGTTTGCCATGTATTTAACATCTCCTATACACAACTCCGCATAATGTTTCTTTCTTTTTTTTTTAATTCTGACCACGGCGGTTTTCTGCTGGGACATTTGTATGCTTGGAATCCTATATGGTTAACACATATTTTGCCATGCAATCTGAAGGTAGCTTGTGTAAGGCGGAACGTGTAATTGAAGAAAAATAACTTAGAAGATTCGTTTTTGCTCATTCATATTGTAACCACTGTTCGCTCCTTCATTCTGCCATGGACTGTAAAAAAGTTCAAAACTAGTACCATTCTAAAGAAAATTGCAACTTAGAATGAAAAAAAAACCTTTTATGTTACAATTTAAGTTGGATTTATGTGGTGTTCACAACTGTTTCGACACGTGAAATATTGTATTAAGAATTGGTTCAAATTGCTCTGAGCGCTATGGGACTTAACTTCTGAGGTCATCAGTCCCCTAGAACACATCCGTGCCCGAGGCAGGATTCGAACCTGCGACCGTAGAGGTCGCGCGGTTCCAGACTGCAGCGCCTAGAAACGCTCGGCTACCACGGCCGGCTATTGAGAATTAGCTGCACAAAGAGATAGGAGAGCACCAGTGACAAATCGACACTCGAAAATATAAACTTTTAATTAGATGTTTTATAAATAAGACGCAAACAAAGTTTTAATCTCTCAGAAAGTTTCAAATCAGCGCACACTCGGCTGCAAAGTGAAAATTAGCTCTGGAAATTATGGTTGAAACTCATAGACATCAGCATTTGTGGTGTCAACAAATACGAAACAGAGATAGTAACAAAGTATGGTAAAGATATACGTCTGTTTAATGTTAGCATTCAGATACTAATACGTTCCCATCAAAAAGGAGAATTTAGTGACAGCGATAGACTTAACAGAACGGAAATTCGTTCGAGGTTTGAAGTCTACAATAACTCTAATATTCTGTCAAAATATTAATCATAAAACGCAAGAGAATCTTTTTCATGAACACATTAAATGAACAGATCCAAACCTCCCATCCAGTCTCTCGTGGATAAGTCTGATGTTGGAACTGTACACAGCAGGCAGAAAGTCGGAATATTAATTTTCATATCTAAATATTCGGGCACTACCATATTAATCTTTAACCGTCCCACACGCTCACTCACATATGAGAGATACTGAATAAATATCCCTCGAGTTGAAAAAAAAGAGAGAAAGAGGGAGCGAGAGATTGGTGCAAGCGAGCAGAACGCCATGCCCTGACGTAATTCCCATTAGATTTTAGTTTGAATACGCTTAGTGGGTAAGAAGACTTCTCGAAACGTCAGCACTTATTAAGGAAAAGCTACTCGTATGAAACATAGCTTGTTTTAACCGGTGAGTTACACAGAAAAGCGCCATTGACTTACAGGAGGTACACATGAATCAGCCAGAACATTATGACCACCTACCTAATAGCTGCTATGTCCACCTTTGGCCCGGATAACAGCGGAAATGCGTCGTGGCATGGAAGCAATGATGCTTTGGTACGTCGCTGGGTGGAGTTGGCGTCACATCTGGACACATTAGCGATGCCACCGTGTTCCCCGAACCACACCATCATACTCCTGGTCTGGTAACAGGGCGCATTATGTTGTTCAATAATGCCACTGCTGTCGATATACATGATCGTCACGAAGCGGTGTACGAGGTCTGCAACCAGTGCACGACACCCCTTGACCATTTTGGTGCATTGCATGAGCTCCATTGGGTCCATGGATACCTCCGTCAATGTTCTCCAGAGCTTACTGCAGCCGCCGCCATCTTGTCTCCGTCTCACAGTACAGGTGTCAGGGAGCTGTTCCCATGGAACACGGAGGATTCTCGCCCTCCCTTCTGCATTGTGAAGAAGGTATCGGGATTCCTCAGATCATGCAAGGCTCTGCCACTGCGCCAAAGTCCAGCGACGATAGTCGCGTGCCCATTTCAGTCGTAGTAGTAGTAGAAGAGGGTTCTTTGGGTGCACGACAGCAAGGTCTTCAGCGACCGCTCAGTAACGGATTGGGACGGGTGTCAAGAAAATAGTCAGAACAGTAAGGTAAAACAGAACGTAAAACACAGGTAACAAGGTTTGAAAAGTATGTGCCTATCCACACCGAAGCGTGGGACGAGGCATGTCGTCAGCAGAAAAACATGGTCAACACAGGAGGAAAGAGGCTGAGGGTGCTAAAACAATATAGCAGATGGAAGTGGCTGGTTGACCGCAACGGAAAAAAGGGAGGAGCCAGCCGCTCTGCAATACACTAAAACCTCCAGCCTAAAAGTTTAGGCCAGAGTCCAGACACATCACAAAACTTTAAAACCCCAGACACACACGTCTCATCGTTACCTAAAACACAAGGCAGATCCCCATCAACTTGTGCTTCTGCCCTTGCATCACGGTATAAAATGCAGTTTGTTAAAATGTGCCGGACAGAGATGTGCACACCACAACCATCGCAAAACCGGGGATCCTCTCGCCGTAATAGAAAGCTATGTGTGAGAGGACAGTGCCCGATCCGGAGACGTGTGAGGGTCACTTCTTCCCGCCTGAGCTACCAGCAGGAGAAACGCCGAGTTGTTGACTTCACCAGCCGCAGTTTATTGGCCGTCACCGCCAGCCATTCTTCCTCCCACAACTCCATGCACTTCTTGTGGAGTGCAGAAATGACAGACTGCAAGGAAATATGACACTGGACCACATCCTGCTGTCTGAAGGCCTCCTTGGGAGCCCGATCGGCCTGTTCATTGCCCCATATTACTACATGACCATGCACGGAGCAGAAGGACACCTCCTCACCCCGCCGTTGGAGCAGGTAGAGTCAGTCGTAGTTGCCGATATCGTGGTGTTAACATTGGCACATGCACGGGTCGTTGGCTGCGGAGGCCGACCGTTAGAAGTATTCGATGCAGTGTTCGATGCACTGGGTACTCTTCCCAGCATTAAAGCCTGATGTTAGTTCCATCACAGTTCTCTACCTGTCCCGTTTTAGTCTGCCAAGCCTACGACATCCGACATCTGTAATGAGGGGTGGACGCCCAACCCCGCTCTGCCTAGCATTAAAATCAGATGTTAGTTCCGCCACACTTCGCCGCCTGTCCTGTTTAACCTGTTTGACCAGCCCATGACGTCCGACATCTGCAGTGAGACTGGACGTATGGACGTGGTTTCACCTTGGTTTCGCCACGTATTGAAGACACTCATCACAGCAGTCTCGGAACACCCGACATGTCGTGCCGTTTCCGAAATGATCGTGCCGTGCCTCCGGGCCATCACGATCTGCGCTCGGGCAGTATCAGATTGATCACGTGCCTTCCCCATTCTGTACACGGACAGCACGCTCGCTGGTACTAGTTGCACCGTGCATGTGTCTAACTGTCATTTCTATTTAGGTGACGCTGCTGTCGTCTGCTACGGTTTATATCGATAGTAGATCGGTGGTCATAATGCTCTCACTGATCAGTATACAACGTTCTTGTATGAAACTTCCTGGCAGATTAAAACAGTGTGCCGGACCGAGACTCGAACTCGGGACCTTTGCCTTTCGCAGGCAAATGCTCTACCAACCTTTTTTTTAATAAGATTATGACCTTTATAAAATAAAATATTTCTGGGAAACGTAAGTAAGTGGACCTTTTTTTACATAATCCTGTACTAAACACAATGAAATTTTCACTCTGGGCGGAGTGTGCGCTGATATGAAACTTCCTGGCAGATTAAAACAGTGTGCCGGACCGAGACTCGAACTCGGGACCTTTGCCTTTCGCAGGCAAATGCTCTACCAACCTTTTTTTTAATAAGATTATGACCTTTATAAAATAAAATATTTCTGGGAAACGTAAATAAGTGGACCTTTTTTACATAATGGTGTAACAATAACAAACATAAACTGTTTCTATCATTTTTTATATAAGACGATGATCTATATCAACTAAAATATTTCTGGGAAACATAAATAAGTGGAGTTTTTGACATAATATTGAAAAAATATCCTGCTTCTGTCAGTATGAAACAATAACGGACCACGTTCCTCTTCTTGGGCGCGTACCTCGCTAATCCCGTTATACCTCGCGTTGGTGTTGGGTACGTCTTCACGTGTGGTGGTGGATCCTCTCCACTGTCCTGGTCCTTTCTTGTTCCGATACTTATAGGCAATAATTACATTCTCCTACCCGGGACACCCCAACTGGGTGGGGGATCAAACAAGGCACTCCCTAAAAAATTAGCCTAATATGTTCGATATCTCGGATGTCTCGTAAGCTGTGAATGATGTTCTTGTAGTAAGACCCAAACGTCGAGTACATTCTTACTGCCGCCTCGGAAAAGATAACGCACAGTCAAACCTCGAATCCAAGTCAATGCGTTTGTCATTGTTTGGGGATAATAGGTCAAATCTTGGAGAAGTAGTATCCGCGGTTCTATTGCTTGCGGCACCACCCGCAGGAGGAAGGCGATCATTATTTGGACCAAACACCATACGTCCACCTGGCTCACATATCAAGTGATACTCCTCTGTGTCTATAACATTGCACTGCTAACACAGTGGCTCGCCTGCAGTATGAATCGTATGCAACCTGGGACGAGTCACGTATTTCCGATTTACCACCTGATACCACAGTTCGCGCGTTCCCGTATCAAGGTGTGGGTGGTGCACTGTACGCCATACCACTGACCACGTAACTGTTGGTTGCCGGCGCTCTACGGCATTATTCGGCAGTCGTCGAGTCACGATGTGATATATATCACGTGAAGTTGCCGTCCTGGTAGTCGGTAGTTCCATATGTACATAACTGTGTTCCACAAAAAAGGTTCGCATATGAGCCAGCGATGGTGAGATGTGAGACACCGCTACCGGAGCCGAACGAGAAGGTGGAGCGAGTTCGTCTATCAAGGTGCCCGTCAGACTTGTCCGGCGTCGCGTCCACATCTTTATCATCGTGCTTACATAAATAGCCACTGCTCGGTCGCGTACGTGGACTAGTCCAAGACCTCCACGACTACGAGGAAGGGTGAGGGTTTAGTATCCGACCTTAAAAAGCAGACCTGTGCTCACAAAATATCCTAATGCCGCCAGGATTTCGGCGCGCCAACACCACCGGATTAGGAAGAACTTGTGCCAGGTGGGGGATGCGAGAAGCTAGATAAGTGTTGGCAAAGGTGACTCGTTGTATCATATCCAGTTCCCTTAACCTGTGACTTCGGACACTCGCACGAATTGTTTGCAGAAGATGTCTGTAGCTCAGTGCCGCCGTGTGTCGAACGTCTGTAGTGAAGATAATTCCTAGGCATTTCATTTTGTTGATCGGCTGTAATGGTGCACACTTCCTGTCGGGAGTACTCTCCCGATGTTCATCGCTCCCGACTTTGCCACGTTCAGGCATCTTTCCGTAGCCATACAATACAAATTAATCCGCTCTTGCCTCGTCGCCTAACCGTGCTAAAAACACTAGGTCATCGGCGTATGTTCTGCATATAAACTTGTTGTGCATTATGGTCGTTCCTTGGAGTCGATTCCGGAGCCCGAAGAGCAGCGGCTCGACAGCGATGGCACACAATATCGTTGACTAACAGAGCTACCCAAGCACGACTCACGGCCCGTCCTCGCAGTTTTAATTCCGCCAGTACCTCGTCTCCTACCTTCCAAACTTCGCAGAAGCCCTCCAGCATACCTGGCAGAACTAGCACTCGTGGAAGAAAGGATATTGCAGGTAACATGGCTTAGCCACAGCCTAGGGGAAGGTTCCAGAATGAAATTTTCACTCTGAGCGCAGTGTGCGCTGATATAAATTAGAGCTGGAATTAAAGCTGCTTGGATAGCTCAGTTGATAGAGCACTTGCCCGCGAAAGGCTAAGGTCCCGAGTTCGATTCTCGGTCCTGCACACAGTTTTAATCTGCCAGGAAGTTTCATGTACAAAACAGTTTAGCTTACATTTTTGTTTAATTCTAACAGTCTGCGTCTTCCGAATTATGCCATCGTGAGATATAAAAGTTAAAACAGGAATATGGACATTACTGTTGTCGTCGGCTGGTGCACGCCGTTAGAACTTCTCGCCATATTAGCAACATGAGCTAGCCGAAGT
Organism: Schistocerca cancellata; assembly: GCF_023864275.1. NCBI lineage: Eukaryota > Metazoa > Arthropoda > Insecta > Orthoptera > Acrididae > Schistocerca > Schistocerca cancellata. The sequence continues at coordinate 1,098,961,876 of NC_064626.1, read as the reverse complement.
GTTATTAAGCGTCGCGAATTTTACTTTGCGGATATTCTGAGAGAAACTCATCAATAATATTCGCCCAGAGGCCAGCATTCATAGCTTGCTTTTATTCACACATAATACCATGCAAACATTAAATTCAAGTGAACTGTTACATTCATCTTCGTAGGGTTCCGAAAGGTATTCACACGGTATCAAATCACTGCCTGATAACCACGACATAGTCGTACGAATTATCTCGACAGTTGCGCGAATGGCTAGATAAACGTTTTACTAATAGAATTCTGTTCGTTATGCTAGATGACGAATTTAACGTCAACAACGGAAAGTAATAGGACCTCAGATCCTCTCAGTACAAACAAACAATTTATGAGGGACGATCAGTGGCATTCTCAGATCGATCCCTCACAATTCTGTTGTCTACAATGGGGTATTGTCGTTGTACGGTTGTATGGATACGCAGAAAGTCATGGACAGAATTCCCACTTGAATGGCAGATCTTTTTAAATATGGAGGATGCAAGATATGAAAAAAAATCTGAAAATGAACAATTAAGAGATAAGAATGGAACATCTGGGACACGTCACCCACGCTGCATAAACATTTACTGGTAAATTTCAGAGGCCTTATCAAATCTGAAGAACAAGAGGGAAGGCGAGTGGATGATTCAGATTTGCAGCAAGAAGTCTCAGGAAATTGCTATGCATTTGCAAAGATAATCGCTTACAAGTCCGAAGTCTGAACAGCTTTGAAATATACTCCACACTTTCGAATCGTAATCACTTTGTAGTAATAAGAATTATTTGCACTGAAAATTTGTTGACTGCATTACGCACCCGAACCCAGTGATAGAAGTCATACTGGTTAACCTGCTGGAGAGATGGTACGTGATACGGTTGGAAGCCGTTTCTACGCAAAATGTGCTCAAAGCTGGGTCCGTTTTTCCCAGAAGTACTCCGAATCCCTCTGGAGCTAAGGTGTGAACTATGTGCAACAGCTGCGCGAACGCTTATTTCGTTTGCTCTGCTTCTATCATGGTTGCCCCTTACCATTTGGATAGCGTACCAGCATCCTTCCGACAATGATTTGTATTCTAGTTGAACACTGTATGTGAAGATACATTCCTTTTCTCTCAGAATTATCCGTATTAATATTTTTTGGTGTCTGGAAAACTTTGTTACTTTCTTATTTTCTTAAAACAAGCTGTAAACAATTTTTTAAGAAACCGATCAGGTTATCATAGTAGACGGAGCAGCTGACAGTCATGCAGAAATTACAATTTCAGGGGTGAACTGGTTGATATATGAGAAGAAACTACACACACAGGTAGAGTCTTGCGGAGGTCCTACAGTGCCATGACCAGCCAGGGATTAACACAGCTGTGAATCTTTTGAACACAGTTGAGCAGGCTTCTGCTGACGGAAATGGAATCTTATATGAGTGCAATGCCTGTTGCTACGCTTGGGAGATGGGGACTTAGTAGCCGCGCCTTCCACTTGAATAAGAGCGGAAAGGTAGCTTGGCTAAGTGTACTACAGAAAATGTACGGGTGTCTACCGTCACACAACGCAAGATCCCTATGGTTACTATTGTCACTGGGGGACCTTTTTTAGGTTAGAATCAGAGTTCATACACCCTGTTATTAAAGCAGTTAAAGTAACAGAAGAGCCCGAAAAAAGCTGAAGGATGCATAGAAAAGCAAGATTATCTTGTTTCATCACAACATTAGAGGACAGCGTAATAAGATAGAAAGTTAGAGAACTGAAAAGATAGACAGTCTGCACCTTATATGTGCCCCACATTTCCACAGGGTTAAAAAAGTTAAATATAAAATATTACACTGTAGCATCTTTCTCAGATAGGGTTGATAGAAGAGATAGAGAAGATCCAACGGAGAGCAGCGCGCTTCGTTACAGGATCATTTAGTAATCGCGAAAGCGTTACGGAGATGATAGATAAACTCCAGTGGAAGACTCTGCAGGAGAGACGCTCAGTAGCTCGGTACGGGCTTTTATTGAAGTTTCGAGAACATACCTTCACCGAAGAGTCAAGCAGTATATTGCTCCCTCCTACGTATATCTCGCGAAGAGACCATGAGGATAAAATCAGAGAGATTAGAGCCCACACAGAGGCATACCGACAATCCTTCTTTCCACGAACAATACGAGACTGGAATAGAAGGGAGAACCGATAGAGGTACGGAAGGTACCCTCCGCCACACACCGTCAGGTGGCTTGCGGAGTATGGATGTAGATGTAGATGTAGATGTAGAGGAGGACTTGTTACTGTTTAACGTCAACATCCTCCGTCTTACAGGACGTGGTATTGCAGAGAGACATGTACACGTTTGATGATTTCACACAAGTCACACTATTTAACATTGCCATAGCTGCCACATGATATAGCTGCGTTCCCTGGCCGTGGTGTTTTAATAAACATAACTGAAATTCATGAGACGTTCTTATAAGGCAAAGGTTATTTATGGAACAATTCATTTTCACGGTCATCAGACATCTCAAAGTTACATTATAATCTGACGTAAATGCAGCAACTGGTGAATCAGACACTAGAGGCTACACTTCGCCTGCCAGAAAGACTTTACTGCACCAGCCATCATAAATTTTAATGAAACCATAGAAGTGCTACATAGCGTGGTGCACTAAATGAATATTCATTGCGCACACAGGTACTGCGCTACTGGCGTGTCTTCGCGCTATGACGAAGTGCTCTGCTAAGGGAAAAGCGGTAGTGACACGGTTTACAAGAGCAGGTGTTCTACAGTTGAACGTGGAAACTCAGTAACGTCAGTGAGAAATGTTTTGTAGAAATAGAACGAGAAACGTGAAAGGAAGTTTGTTGAAAATTGGATAAGGGACGTCATAGAGATTATCTAGCGCTGAGGTACTGCAGACCAGATAAACTACTATTAACACAAAAAAACGGCGCAGCGGTAGCATTTGCTGGTAGTTGTAATCCAGGCCGTGCTAAAATTGGTAGGGGTGGGTCTCAGTATCTGGCAGTGGTCATTTCGTGAAACAAATGGATGCAACACATATTGTCGTTGAGCCACTTCTGCATAAAGCAATACGCGGTGTTCCGAACAATTTAATGGGCAGAGCATTAGAAGTGCGAGTTTAGGTTAAGGCATTTCCTGTGAACTCTCACGCTTTCGTGGTGTGATTGAGTAATGGAGAGCTTTTGGATGTCTCAGACCAGCTGTTGATTCCAGTTTTCTGATCGATATTTCGACGACGAACCTACACGTCTTCTTCAGGTGCTGCGATCTCAATTACCAGGCGTAATCACTACCTGGACCCCAGACCGTGGTGTACAGTTTCGCGCCGCTACTTACAACAGAATTCAACTCCAGGTTCCCACTACGCGTTTCAGTTCTCAATTTTTCCCGCTGCCTGCATTGTTATTTTGTAAAAAAAGACATTGTGTCACAGTTTTCTAGCTCTGGGATCTTAATAAAATGAGTGCTGTGTCTCATGCCTCGCTTACACTGAAATCCGCTCCTGGAATCTTTACTTCGAGGGACTCCTTAATTATGCTGCCCCTGAAACTCGATGCTTTCGTCAGGATACTAGACTCGTTTCTAATTTTATGATAATGCTTGAGGCAGAGATCTGCGACATCTGATATGCTTGGTTGTTTTATACGGTAGTGTAGAATTCCTTGCTCTTTTCTTCGATTGCGCTAACAATAGAAGTACTCATAAGACAGTCGACACATCGAGAAAAGAAAGCTATGCACCTTTAATCAGCTATGGTATACATATAAATATCAGTGCCACTGTGCTGCCTGTAGTGTCGCCTAGCACTAAGAGAGGCATGAGAAAATGGACAACCCATTCCTGCTGTAGAATACTGTACGGTAATTCCCCTACAGCAACATTTTCACTACTGATGAAAACTATCGCTCGATACTCCATGGAGAAGAAATAAGAACTTAGAGGTTCGCCGATGACATTGTAACTCTGTCAGAGACAGCAAAGGACCTGGAAGAGCAGTTGAACGGAATGGAAGGTGTCTTTAAAGGATATAGGATGTACATCAACAAAAGCAATACGAGTATAATGGATTGTAGTCGAATTAAATCTGGTGATGCTGCCGGAATTAGATTAGGAAATGAGACACTTAAAATAGTAAAGAAGTTTTGCTATTTGGGGAGCAAAATAACTGATGATGATCGAAGCACAGAGGATATAAAATGTAGACTGGCAATGGCAAGGAAAGCGTTTCTGAAGAAGAGAAATTTGTTAACATCGAGTATAGATTTAAGTGTCTGCAAGTCCTTTCTGCAAGTATTTGTATGGAGTGTAGCCATGTATGGAAGTGAAACGTGGACGATAAATAGTTTAGACAAGAAGAGAATAGAAGCTTTCGAAATGTGGTGCTACAGAAGAATGCTGAAGATTAGATGGGTAGATCACATAACTAATGAGGAGGTATTGAATAGAATTGGAGACAAGAGAAATTTGTGGCACAACTTGATTAGAAGGGATCGGTTGGTAGGACATATTCTGAGGAATCAAGGAATTACCAATTTAGTGTTGGAGGGCAGCACGGAGGGTAAAAATCGTAGAGGGAGACCAAGAGATGAATACACTAAACAGATTCAGAAGGATGTAGGTTGCAGTAGGTACTGGGATATGAAGAAGCTTGCACACGATAGAGTAGCATGGAGAGCTGCATCAAACCAGTCTCTGGACTGAAGACCACAACAACAACAACTCCAGTTTATCAAAGCGCTGGGCATTCGATCTTCGCATGGAAATGTGGCGCGTGGATTTTAGTTTGTACCAGGACTGCAGATACGCACCTGTAAACGACTAAACAAGTTAAACACGTCATATTGTTTTTTCAAGCCTATAATTTAAATTTTACGACTATCCTTGTAGTCTGCCACACGTAAGACACAGCACATTTGCATGGAATGCAGCACACTTCCACCTTTCTAAGACCTAAATCATACTTAACACCATAAAAGAGACATTTGTCCCTTCGTGTCTGGAGAGAGATGCAATGGACGCCATCTTTCTGCAGGACCGTACTTTTCCTTTCAGAGACCAGGTAGCATAAGAGAGATGAATTATTTTTGATTTTCTATGTCTCTATCCACTTCTTCAAGCTTCTTGATTCTGACGGCAACGCCCTCTCAGGTTCTCGATCTGAGCCGCAGTCTTTCGGAACCTCCTCAGTAAACGCAATTCTTTCGCGAGGTCCTCCTTGTGTGACAGCGTCCGACTGCTCTGGCTATGCATGTAGCAGGGGTTTTGTTCGTGTCACGAGGCGTGGAGAGTGTATACGTGGGTTTTCCGTACACACACTAATCTAGGAATACGCCCTTTCTTCTCTTAAGTAGCACTTGGACTAAGTTACCTGTACACATTTTTCATGTCTCAACGTGAATTTCATACACACATCAAAAAAAGGTATGCATCACCCCGGTTCCCAGAACTCCTGAAGATAGACGTTAACTGTGGGTATTCTATCACAGACACAGTCCCTTTGGCTGTTCAGAAATGTCACTAAACCCGCCCAAAGACGTAAACAATCATGCAAGAGCAGCGCCTATTAGGTGGAGGAATTCCGACAGCCGACCAGTTACAGTCATTCCACCAGGAAGGAGGTGCACGGCTCGTGTTGTCTGTAGTTCAACCGTGGCTAGACGGTCACTACCGCGGTTCGATCGCGTCCGAATTGTTACTTTGTGCCAGGAAGGGATCTCAACAAGGGAAGTGTCTAGGCGTCTCGGAGTGAACCAAAGCGATGTTGTTGGGACATGGAGGAGATACAGAGAGAAAGGAACTGTCGATGACATGCCTGGCTCAGGCCACCCAAGGGCTACTACTGCAGTGGATTACCGCTACCTACGGATTATGGCTCGGAGCAACCCTGACAGCAACGTCACTATGTTGAATAATGCTTTTCGTGCATCCACAGGACGTCGTGTTACGACTCAAACTGTGCGCAATAGGCTGTATGATGCGCAACGTCACTCCCATCGTCCATGGCGAGGCCCATCTTTGCAACCAAGACATCATGCAGCGCGTTGGAGATTGGCCCAACAACATGCCGAATGGACCGCTCAGGACTGGCATCAGTTTTCTTCACCGATGAGTGTCGCACACGCCTTGAACCAGACAATGGTCGGAGACATGGTTCAAAATGGTTCAAATGGCTCTGAGCACTATGGGACTTTACTTCTGAGGTCATCAGTCCCCTAGAACTTAGAACTAGTTAAACCTAACTAACCTAAGGACATCACACACATCCATGCCCGATACAGGATTCGAACCTGCAACAGCAGCGGTCGCGCGGTTCCAGTCGGAGACATGTTTGGAGGCAACCTGGTCTGTCTGAACGCCTTAGACACACTGTCCAGGGAGCGCAGCAAGGTGGAGGTTCCCTGCTGTTTTGGGGTGGCATTATGGGGGGCCGATGTACGCTACTGGTAGTCATGGAAGGTGCCGTAATGGGTGTACGATATGTGAATGCCATCCTCCGACCGATAGTGCATCTGTACCGGCAGCATATTGGCGGAGCATTCGCCTTCATGGACGACAATAGTGCCCCCATCGTGCACACCTTCTGAATGACTTCCTTCTGGATAACGACATCGCTTGACATGAACCCTGTCGAACATGACTGGGATAGACTGAAAATGTCTGTTTATGGACGACGTCATTCACCAAACACTCTGAGGGATCTTCGCCGAATCGCCGTTAAGGAGTGGGACAATCTGGACCAAAAGTGCCTTGATGAACTTGTGGATAGTATGACACGACGAACACAGGCATGCATCAATGGAAGAGGACGTACTACTGGGTATTAAAGGTAGCGGTGTGTACAGCAGTCTGGACCACCACCTTTCAAGGTTTCGCTGTATGGTGGTACAACATGGCAACATGCAATGCGTGGATTTCATGAGCAATAAAAATGGCGGAAATGATGTTTATGTCGATCTCTATTCCAATTTTCTGTACAGGTTCCGGAACTCTCGGAACCGTGGTGATGCAAAACTTTTTTGATGTGCGTATTATTACTGTTGCCTTCCTATGGAAATACGAAATATCTTAGCCTGATTTTTTTTTCTGAGTCTAAAGGACTGGAAGGGGATAAAATTTGTGTTTGGACTCCTAGGTTTACGTTTTTACAGGATTCCTCAGCAGTTCATTTCGAAAGGTCTTGGCTAATTTTTCACGTCATCTCCGTCCCATACACAGTTGAATTCCGTCTCTAATAACAAAGTGACGTAATACTGTAATCTTACGATTTTTTGTTTCTACGGACAAGGAGCTTCAATCTGGTGCAACCAGAAACGTGATTCTCCGGACCAGGCGACCCTTTTCTACTATGCTGGGACGATCCCACTGCAGTCGTCATTTTCGACGTCGATGAGTCGACATGGGAAATGCGGTCGTCTGCTGCCGAGTCTCTTCGGGGTGTTTGCACCTGCATTGGTGTTGCCACAGACTGTCATTTATCCTTCTTTACATGTCGAGGAAGTGTCTGAGCCCCACGTTCTGAGATGAGGTGTGGACGTTCAACACCTTGTCGATTACCTGTGGTTTTTAGTCCTTCAGTCACTTTCCACAGACACCCACGACGCACACGAAGGGTCGATCCTCCTCGCTGTTTCTGAGGTGCTCGTTCCCAGGTGCCGGGTCGCAACAGCCTTCGTTTAGCGAAAGTCGCTTATATCAGCTTAAGAGCTCATGCATCCAAGTAGCTGCAAGAGTAATATGCAGAAGAATGGAAAAGGAAATTGAGGATGTGTTAGATGACAATCAGTTTGGCTTTAAGAAAGATGAAGGCATTAGAGGGGCAGTTCTGACGTTGTGGTTAATAATGGTAGCACGACTAAAGAGAACTCAAGCCAGGATCGTATGATTTGTCGACCTGGAAGAAGCGTTCGACAGCGTCAACTGGTGTAAGATGTTCGAAATTCTGAGGAAAACAGGGATAAGCTATAGAAAAAGAAGGGTAATATCTAATGTACAAGAGCCAAAAAGCAACAATGAGACTGGAAAACCGAGTACGAAGTGCTCGGATTGAAAAGGATGTAAGACATGGATATAGTCTGTCGCCCCTACTATTAAGTCCATGCATCGAAGATGCAATGACGGGGATAAAAGAAAAGTTCAAGAGTGGAATTAATATTGACGGTGAAAGGACATCAATGAAAAAATACGCTTATGACATTGCTATCCTCAGTGAAGATGAAGAAGAGTTACAGGATGTGTTCAACGGAACGAACAATCTGACTAGTACAGAATATGTACTGACAGTCATGCTGCCCCTGACAATAGCGAGAAATTTAACATCGGGATTGGTGATTACAAAGTAGACGAACTTAATGAATTCTGCTACCTAAATTAACCTATTACGAACGAGCAAGAAGGACATTAAAAGCAGACTAGCACTAGCTAAAAGGGCGTCCCTGACCAAGAGAGGTCTACTAGTATCAAAAATGGTTCAAATGGCTCTGAGCACTATGGGACTTAATATCTGAGGTCATCAGTCCCCCAGAACTTAGAACTACTTAAACCTAACTAACCTAAGGACATCTCACACATCCATGCCCGCGGAGGATTCGAACCTGCGACCGCAGCAGTCGCGCGGTTCCGGACTGAAGCGCCTAGAACCGCTCGGCCACCATGGCCGGCTACTAGTATCAAACATAGGCCTTAATTTGAGAAAGAAATTTCTGAGAATGTACGTTTGGAAGACAGCATTGTATGGTAGTGAAACATGGAATGTGGGAAAAACGGAAAAGAAGAGAATCGAAGCATTTGAGATGTGGTGTTACAGAAGAATGTTGAAAATCAGGCAGACTGGTAAGGTAAGGGATGAGCAGGTTCTCCGGAGAATCGGTGAGGAATGCAATGTTGGGAAAACACCAACAAGATGGTAGGACATCTGTTAAAGACATTACGGAATAACTTTCAGGGTACTAGAAAGAGCTGTAGAGGGTAGAAACGGTACAGGAAAACAAAGAGCGGAATACTTGCAGCAAATAATTAAGGACGTACGTTACAAGTACTACTCTGAGATGAAGTGGTTGGCACAGGAGAGGAATCCACGGCGAAAGGCATCAGACAAGTCACAAGAGTCAGTTGATCTTCTCATTCGCTGCCCCTGATCTCGCTATTATGATTCCCCACTCACCTCTGCTGCCCTTATAATCGGGATTGTCTAAAAAACGAATGTATAACAGACGTATTTTACTTGCTTAGCCGGCGTTTCTAGGCGCTTCAGTCCGGAATTGCGCTGATGGTACGGTCGCAGGTTCGAATCCTGCCTCGGGCATGGATGTGAGTGATGTCCTTAGGTTAGTTAGGCTTAAGTAGTTCTAAGTCAGGGGACTGATGACCTCAGATGTTAAGTCCCATAGTGCTTAGAGCCATTGGAACCATTTTAGCTACTTAATCCACTTCCACGATATACTTCTGTTCAGTACACTGTGTAACTACTTTAAGAACCAGTATTGTCGACAAACACATTCACATTGCTAATTTGCACTCCAAAAGAAGGATTTTAACTTCCCGCCGACAGTGTGGGTATTGAAGACGGATCACGAGCTCAGATTAGACAACAACGTATATAGTAAGAGGCCGTATCCGTTTCGAAGCTGTTCTCCGACACTGGCCCCAATTAATTTAGGGAAACGACGCAAAAACCCAAGTTCCACGATATACTTCTGTTCAGTACACTGTGTAACTACTTTAAGAACCAGTATTGTCGACAAACACATTCACATTGCTAATTTGCACTCCAAAAGAAGGATTTTAACTTCCCGCCGACAGTGTGGGTATTGAAGACGGATCACGAGCTCAGATTAGACAAGAACGTATATAGTAAGAGGCCGTATCCGTTTCGAAGCTGTTCTCCGACACTGGCCCCAATTAATTTAGGGAAACGACGCAAAAACCCAAGTTCGTGGCTTGACGTGGATTTAAAACCAGCCCTCTGTAATCGAGGGTAATTTGCATCGGAAATTCTCGACCAGGGTGCAAATAATCTGGAGCGCATGGTTCGCGCCTGAGCTCGTACTGTGCTTACATAGGCTCCCCCCTCTCCGAATGGATAACGTGTTGGCTTATCGATCGGCTGCGTTCTCATCACAACTTCATCCCGAAAGTAATTATCTACGCGATATTCGCCAGTATAATCATGAGCTCGTGGGTCACGCAAAATATACATGGCTGATAAAATCCTGTTAAGCTTTCCAAGTCTCAGGGAGGAAGTCGTTCTTGGTACAGTTATCACCGTACTATCTTTGAATCGTTAACTCTCTAACTATAATGTGAGTTCTTTAGTTAAAATTTCCGGCTGAGACATATAATTCAGAAACATATCTCCCTATCTGAGGGAGACATTCAGACGTAAATCGAGAACTGCTTCCAGAACTCCTAATTGGTGCCTCAAATTTATAGAGGTGTACAGAGGACTCACTTGTGCTTTCGACGTAGTTATCGATTAATCCCGATGATAATTCATGTACATGAGGACGAAACATTATTGAATGATTTTAAATAAGAATGAAACAGTAATTTCGGGCAAAATTTGATGACTGACTTTGACTTCTCCTTTCTCCTCACCACCGCCATTAGACATACGAGGGTCACTCCAAAAGAAATGCACACAATTTTTTTTAAATCTATCTTTTATTCTACATGTTTGAAAGTTTTACAGTGTGTAGATACATCCGTTAGGAACAATATTTTCATTTCTCCACATAATTTCCATCCCTCTCAACTGCCTTACGCCATCTTGGAACCAGCGCCTGTATAACCGCACGGTATTCTGGACCAACAAGTTGGAGCCACTGTTTGGCAGCGTGCGCAAGGGAGTCATCATCTTCAAACCGTGTTCCACGAAGAGAGTCTTTCAGTTTCCCAAAGAGATAATAGTCACATGGAGCCAGGTCAGGATTGTAAGAAGTGTGTTTCAGTGTCGTCCATCCGAGATTTTGTGATCGCTTCCATGATTCTTTGACTGACATCTGGCCGTGCATTGTCGTGCAACAGCAAAATATCCTGCTTTTGCCGATGTGGTCGAACACGACTTAGTCGAGCTTGAAGTTTCTTCAGTGTTGTCACATATGCATCAGAATAAATGGTGGTTCCACTTGGCATGATGTCCACAAGCAAGAGTCCTTCGGAATCGAAAAACACCATAGCCATAACTTTTACATCAGAAGGTGTGGTTTTGAAATTTTTTTTCTTGGGTGAATTTGCATGATAGCACTCCACTGATTGCCTCTTCGTCTCTGGTGAAAAATTATGGAGCCATGTTTCATCACCTGTCGCGATTCTTCCAAGAAATTCATCTCCACCATTCTCGTACTGTTCCAAAAGTTCGCTGCATACTGTTTTTGTTGTTTCCTTGTGAGCCACTGTCAACATCCTGGGAACCCACCTGGCACAAAACTTTTTTAAGGACAACACATCCAGTATTCTGCAAACACTTCCATCCCCTATCCCAACGTAGCGTGACAATTCGTTCACTGTGTAGCACTGTCTCGTTTTCACAGCACAGGAATTCTATGACAGCACGTTGCTTCTGACGAACGTCAAGTGTAGCAGCCACGTTGCAGACATGCTGTGACGGCGCTGCTCACGGGAACAGGTTGAACTAAGTTTGAAAAGAAATGGGAAGGATGTATCTACACACTCTAAAACTTACACACATGCAGAATGAAAACTGTATTTTTACAAAAATACTGTGCATTTATTTTGGAGTGAGCCTCGTACCTACACTACTGGCCATTAAAATTGCTACACCAAGAAAAAATGCAGATGAGAAACGGGTATTCATTGGAGAAATATATTATACTAGAACTAACATCTGATTACATTTTCACGCAGTTTGGGTGCATAGATCCTGAGAAATCAGTACCCAGAACAACCACCTCTGGCCGTAATAACGGTCTTGATACGTCTGGGCATTGAGTCAAACAGAGCTTGGATCGCGTGCACAGGTACAGATGCCCATGCAGTTTCAACACGACACCACACTTAATCAAGAGTAGTGACTGGCGTATTGTGACGAGCCAGTTGCTCGGCCACCATCGACCACATGTTTTCAATTGTTGAAAGATCTCGAGTATGTGCTGGCGAGGGCAGCAGTCGAACATTTTCTGTATACAAAAAGGCCCGTACAGGACCTGCAACATGCAAGAAAGAAACACGTAGATCAATTCACTGATTTATTCTATGATTGAATGGATAGTTACATGGTAGGATTACTGCAATTTCCCACCTTATGATTCTACGAGAGGGCATTTCAAGATAGCGATTCCGTTGCGTAATTTACTTACAGTCTTAGGGGTGTGTGATACAGTATCGGTAGGCCCATTACTCTGATTGGTTTCATAGTTTCACACAGCACAGGATATTGGGAGGTATGTGTGTGTACACAAATATTACTGAAATAATGTATAGCTTTGAGTTTCAAGTGAATGTCATGTACCTTATTACTGCATATTTGGCGCTATTTTTAAGTTTCCTTTGCTGAGATTGTTAGGAGAAGATTGGGTACGAAACAACCAGATGTCTTCCAGTATATTGGATGTTTTAAAATTTATTTTATTTATTTATTGAAACTCGGCTGTTCATTTCAGTATTTCATTGCTAGGGAGGAGTGGCGCAGGTTTGAGGGGATATCAGGTAGAGGAGTGCTGCCGTGCACAACTGGGCTAGTTACACCATCTTGGATTTTGATTGGCTGTTTCATTTTTATACAATTCTATGACTGGCTGGAGAGAGAGGGGAAGGGTGAAAGAGAAAACGGGTACGTGGCCTCAGAACGTCGTTAATAACAGTGATGAAATCACTGCTATGGCATTGCCATCTTCATAACATTAAGTGTTCAAATTTATTATACACTCCTGGAAATGGAAAAAAGAACACATTGACACCGGTGTGTCAGACCCACCATACTTGCTCCGGACACTGCGAGAGGGCTGTACAAGCAATGATCACACGCACGGCACAGCGGACACACCAGGAACCGCGGTGTTGGCCGTCGAATGGCGCTAGCTGCGCAGCATTTGTGCACCGCCGCCGTCAGTGTCAGCCAGTTTGCCGTGGCATACGGAGCTCCATCGCAGTCTTTAACACTGGTAGCATGCCGCGACAGCGTGGACGTGAACCGTATGTGCAGTTGACGGACTTTGAGCGAGGGCGTATAGTGGGCATGCGGGAGGCCGGGTGGACGTACCGCCGAATTGCTCAACACGTGGGGCGTGAGGTCTCCACAGTACATCGATGTTGTCGCCAGTGGTCGGCGGAAGGTGCACGTGCCCGTCGACCTGGGACCGGACCACAGCGACGCACGGATGCACGCCAAGACCGTAGGATCCTACGCAGTGCCGTAGGGGACCGCACCGCCACTTCCCAGCAAATTAGGGACACTGTTGCTCCTGGAGTATCGGCGAGGACCATTCGCAACCGTCTCCATGAAGCTGGGCTACGGTCCCGCACACCGTTAGGCCGTCTTCCGCTCACGCCCCAACATCGTGCAGCCCACCTCCAGTGGTGTCGCGACAGGCGTGAATGGAGGGACGAATGGAGACGTGTCGTCTTCAGCGATGAGAGTCGCTTCTGCCTTGGTGCCAATGATGGTCGTATGCGTGTTTGGCGCCGTGCAGGTGAGCGCCACAATCAGGACTGCATACGACCGAGGCACACAGGGCCAACACCCGGCATCATGGTGTGGGGAGCGATCTCCTACAGTGGCCGTACACCACTGGTGATCGTCGAGGGGACACTGAATAGTGCACGGTACATCCAAACCGTCATCGAACCCATCGTTCTACCATTCCTAGACCGGCAAGGGAACTTGCTGTTCCAACAGGACAATGCACGTCCGCATGTATCCCGTGCCACCCAACGTGCTCTAGAAGGTGTAAGTCAACTACCCTGGCCAGCAAGATCTCCGGATCTGTCCCCCATTGAGCATGTTTGGGACTGGATGAAGCGTCGTCTCACGCGGTCTGCACGTCCAGCACGAACGCTGGTCCAACTGAGGCGCCAGGTGGAAATGGCATGGCAAGCCGTTCCACAGGACTACATCCAGCATCTCTACGATCGTCTCCATGGGAGAATAGCAGCCTGCATTGCTGCGAAAGGTGGATATACACTGTACTAGTGCCGACATTGTGCATGCTCTGTTGCCTGTGTCTATGTGCCTGTGGTTCTGTCAGTGTGATCATGTGATGTATCTGACCCCAGGAATGTGTCAATAAAGTTTCCCCTTCCTGGGACAATGAATTCACGGTGTTCTTATTTCAATTTCCAGGAGTGTATATATGAAGATGGTATCTGTTCTTTTGAACATGTCCTTTTAATTAAATGTTCACCAAGAACCTTTTCCAGTAATCTCATAAGAGAGAAGGTAGAAATATACAGATCAAACGATAGCACACCGTATTTGGTAACTCCTTCCTCCATACAGAAATGCGGTGTATTGCCCAGAGTCCTTGTGTAGGGGGATCTGCCAATACCCCGATCTCAGGTCAGTACCACTAAACTCCTTTGCCCCATGAAATCTCTGGAGTAACTCGCCTTAGTTCTCGGGTCTATCCCGTTGCGGAATTATTATCTTGTTTACTGGGTGTGCGTGTAGTACAATTCTGGCATCACCAATACGTGTCTCTACCACAAATAGCGGGTTGTTATACTGACTGGTCGATCGTTCGACAACCTTCATCTTAGCATCTTCTGAATCTCCTCCTCCACTGCCTCACGTTTTGACTGTGGAATCGCCTATGGTCGTACAAAAATGGCTCTTGTTTCCTTACTTGGAGTTTACATTCTGCCGTCTTTATCACGCCTGGCCCATTGGAAAAAAACTCGCCTCTTCAGTGCCTCTATCAGAGCTTCCATTTCCACCTGGTTTTGTCGTTTTACGGACTGGAGTTTCTGCTCAGAAACAACATGCAAAATATTCGCTGCTGAGTCTTCCCTTGTACTACTCTGTGGTGCTAATTGCAAATCAGTATAACAGCATAACTCAGTCATTCCTACTACTTCCCTAACATTGATTCTCCCTTTAAAACGAATGACAGCTTCGGTTCCTTTCCTTTGCGCTTCATGAAAAGCTCTGCCAAAGTTCAGACGAGCCTTCATCTCCGTTAAACAAGCCAACACCCAAAATTACTGCTAATGCTAACCCTGCCACCAAAGGTCTGCTACATCATAATCCTTACCATTGAGCCTCGTTGTGATTAAGATTTACTCCTTAATTACTTTGCTTTTCACACCCACATGTACCATGCACTGGAATGTTTGGTATGTTTGTTCCCTGTTCTAACCACTTTGTGTAAAGCTTTTGGCACAGAGCATTAACTTGGCTGAGTCAACTAAAACATCTACTTGTGTTCCAAAAATATCAGTTTCTACTACAGGCTGTACTATCTCATTAAGTTCTTCGTCATTTTCCTCCATCAAGTCATCGATTACACCAGCTGTATATCTCACCTTGCATATCGACATAATTGTTGGCCCTATGTCATTTGTCCCTGACTGCGCGCATCAGGAACTTCATCTCGTTTTCCGCACTCCTATCACGCCATAAAATGTCATGGTTGTTCTCCATATTCCGTCTCCTGTCATCTGACCCAACTTCCTGAGTTGACGCGCACTCTGTGTTCTGATGGTGTCTGTACCCGCCACGTTGTCCTAAGTAACCTCCACGACCTCGAAAACTACGTTCAAATCTTCTGTCATCCTCTTGATTCCAATGCTGACCACTATACCCTCTATCATTATGTGATCGCGTACCAGAATTTCTTGTTGTGTTGGCAGAAGAGCCAACACCGTGTTACGAGTAGAGGCCGAAATGCACGCGTTTTAGCTCACGCAGGCTGGCGTGAGGAGGGAAGCACTATACTGACGTGAGGTCTGGAACATGACAAGGAATTAGAATTCAGAAAGCGGACGTAATTAGTTGGATACTTAACTTTAATACATTAATGATGAACGTCGCTCTTGACGGTACACGATTCACAATATTATCTATTCAGAATAGTAATTGAATATGGCGCCTTGCTAGGTCGTAGCAAATGACGTAGCTGAAGGCTATGCTAAACAGTCGTATCGGCAATTGAGAGCGTATGTAGACAGTGAACCATCGCTAGCAAAGTCGGCTGTCCAACTGGCGCGAGTGCTAGGAAGTCTCTCCAGACTAGACCTGCCGTGTGGCGGCGCTCGGTCTGCAATCACTGATAGTGGCGACACGTGGGACCGACGTATACTAACGGACCGCGGCCGATTTAAAGGCTATCAACTAGCAGGTTTGGTGTCTGGCGGTGACACCACATTTCTCTCACTGTTCCTTGGCACACCTCTATTGTGTCCACCTTCTTCAGTTCCCCGTTGTTCATATAATACATCTAGCTGTCCCAAAGCTTACTTAATCGCCTCTACGTCGTCCTTAGGAACAGCCAGCAACTTCTCTTGCACTGCTACTGGTAGTTTACGTATTATCAAAGACACCACTGTCACCGTCTTGATTGGCTCATCTAAAATACAGGTTGGAAAAACTTCTTTAGGTTCCGGTCGCGAACTCTCAAACCTTATGCCTTGTTATAAGCTGTTTCGCACATCATTCTGCTTTCGCAGAGACCAATATTGCTTTAAGAAATACCCTCTCAAACTTCACATATGTCTCGCATTTTTGTCCTATTCTCATTCTCCAAGTGCCAGCTTCGTCTTCCACTCTCGATGCAACAAAGCGTACCTTCCGCTGTTCATCCCATAGTTCAGGTAGTGCACCCTTAAATTGGTGTAAATAGTCTCTGAGATGCCATTTTCCGTTTGGATCAAAATTCCTAAATTTTCCTGCACTAACAAAGGCCTTATTACTTTGTATGCCAAGCATGCTGCCTCCTGTTACACCTCCATTGCACAATAACGATTTTACTTCATTTTTAACCTGTTGACCCACAAGTGACTGTGTCTTGGAAACCTCATTGCACACCTGCTCTACACAGTGTACGTAAGCATCTTGACTCAGCACAACAGCTTGCACCTTGTATTTACACTCCTGCACCTCGCCATCCAGTCTTTCAAATTCTTTATCATAGACCTGAATCCTTTTGCCAAGTTCCTCTTTCACCTCACTGACTTCAGCTTCTACCTTGTCAGAACGTTTCGCCTGTCTGAGACGTGTTGATCTAATCGAGACGTAAGTTTGTCTACCTTTTTATTACACTCGTCCCCAACTCTCTTTATGAGTGCCTCCAGTCGATCGTTGTCATTCTCCATTTGATTACTGGTTTCTTCTATCCGCCTATTGGTTTGGTCAAGATGCCTACTAGTTTGGTCAATAGCAGCAGCAAGTTCATCCTTCAATTGCTTACTGGTTTGCTCAATCTGCCTACTAGTTAGGTCGAGCTGCCTATTAGTTTCCTCGAATCCCTTCTTCACCATAATGTTGTGAACATATCAGAGTCAGGCCAACGCTGCTCTCATCAGGTTGTAGCCACGATTTGTGACGACACAGCACCAGGGCTTCCCATTTCAACCGACAAACTACAGTCTCCCATAACAGGTTCTCTGGATATTTCAGTACTACTATCTTGAACCTTCCTCTCCATCTACATCCCTGACCATCGCTGCTGCACTGATCTCATAATCTCACATCATGAATTACTTAAGTCACACAAGCAAGAAAAGGGAAAGGAGGGAAGAGAAAAGACTAAATCACAGTAACCCTCCTGCACAGCACACAAAGAAAACAATAAGTGAACTGGCAACGCCATATCTCTTCAGTGCCCTGCTTCCTGTTAAAAAGCACACCAGACACACATATAATCAATGTCACAAAAGTACACTTATATTTACACAAAAGATTCACTGATGGAATAGCATTACATTAGCTTATTGCATGAGCTACTGTAGGAGCACTGGGGAATAACATTCAACTTTACTGCACTAATTGACCAGTGTCAAAGTGTAATGCCAATATTGTAAAAGTTGCCTCTACTGTATTATATCAGCATTGGCTGCATTTCCTGAGATTATGTAAATAAGTCTGCATTGCGATCTAGTACCCATTAACAGGTTATCGTGTAATTTTTTCAAGTTGCTTCCACTGCAATCATTTAACACTATTTGCATGAAATTCTCTAGACAAAGTCTGCATTGCCAGTCAGTTACGCTATGGTATTCTTTAAATGCACGAGGAATCGCAGCGCTGCGTAAGACTTGCGTTGTTGATTGCCCATCGACGTGCGCTGCCCTGACTTCACACCAGCTCCAGCCATCGCTGTGTCGATCAGCACTGCCACCTGCTGGCCAGTCGGCATAATGCAGCGATGGTGTGGTTGTAGTTGTTAGCGTTGCTCATAGGTGCCGTCCCTTTCGCAGATGATATAGCATGCAGTACTAGAATTACTCTCCAACACAGGATCTTTGCACTGTACTCCATAACAGGCAAGTATAATCACTGTAACTGAAACTCTTTGGTCTGCAGAGCGCACAGTCTGTCTGACGTCATACAACAATCCAAAATACGCTCAATGTTTCTATACGTTATTCACTGTTTCCATTTTCGAATAAATCGGCACCTCATCACCGAAAATTACAAGCCCTGGAAACGCACGTCGCCATGTAACACGCCCGTGAGGAAAGGGGTAGATATGCAGTACTAATAAAAGCTAGCCTTTAGCACTCGAGAGTGTACAATACTTCCTAGACACAGGAACGGGGCTGGATATTTAACGACAGTGTGAATAAACCCACGTACCTGGTCCTTCCCGAGCTGGTTGATCTGATGCTTTCTGCACTGCCTGCTATGATGCGTCCTGCAACAACTATTGTCTAGCAGGGAGAGGAGCCACTCACATCAACAATACCATGCTGATCTTGTAGAATTAACTGTATTCTGTTAAACACTCGCTCAGGGTGGGGCTGCACTGTTCACAATTAACATTATTCCACAATGGACGTGATCAGTATTTGTACTCCAAGTACGTCCATTGTGACGTATAAGGTTGGTGTCTACATGTTGGCATCCAATGCAAAAACACGGTGCATAGAACATAAAATAATAACTATTCAACGGAGATTTTATCAGTCAACGATTGACACAGTTCTTTCAACAGTACTAAACAATTCAGTAGCTTATAACACGAGCGTACGCGTTACCGAATCGCGACGCGGATGGTCCATTAATTTTCGGGTACGACGTACAAATGAGAAAGTACCTGCGCTCGTGATATTCAGCCATTCAAAACTATATGTGTTTGTTTAATTTAGAACTTGCAACTAGGATCATACCAGTCCACATTATTTTTCCCTAAACGTCGCAACGCGATTGATTGTTGTTCTCTTGACACGACACACGAAATCGAGAAATATCACCTTTTAGATAAACATTGATACTGCGTCGTGAGCACTGAAGTAAAACGCAAAACTTGTGGGGCAAACACTTTCAAGTACCTCACCATAACTTGTAAGATACGTGCTGCAAGCCACGGCATCAACACAACACTCCGGCCACACTCCACGAAAGCTACGCCACGACTACACACTGTTGCTCTGCGTTTGGCAGAGAGGCGACTATCGACAGTCAACGATACAATTCTATGCATACATATTGTATTAAGGTAGACACCTTTCATATCGTCACGTTTTTAGAAGCGGTGCTTAGAAAGCCTCTAATATTAATTCACTTGTCCTAACGGCAAATGAAATTATCTCCTAACATTCTGTTCATAAACAGTGTCATCTCATCCTCATACAACCAAGTTACATGAGTAGAGTGTGTGCTCAACTGTAATGCAATGCTTTTGAAGTGCCTTTAATGTATTGGTAACGTTATGATAGTAATTTCATATCGTATTTCTACTGTGCATGGAGTGGTATTATGGAGTGATAAAGTAAACTTTGACACATGGTTGCTAGACTCTGCAGAAGTCACCCTCGTCTTTTCTAGTCCCCATTAGCCCTTCGAAACTAAGTACAGAGTTCATCTCAGTGACAAGCTGTCTTCTTTACTCCAGTTATTTATGGCAGTTTTCAAAGTTTTGATTCCTGGAAATTACTTTTTGGGTATTAGGGGGAGTACAAAAGGTGGTGTGGATATAAAATGTCGATTTTTATTTTTTTATGTAATGTTGTTGTTTGGAGTTTTGTCTTTAATTTGATATATGTTTCGTTGATTTTGGGTGACTGTAAGTATTTTTAATTTATTTGAAAGAATTTACTGAATAAATAATTTCTACAGGATACATGCACACTTTTTCAGTTACGACAAGATATCTTCGGAACAATTTGCATTAAGAAGCGGTGATTTATATGATTTATTCTGTACAGGTTAGCTACATTGCTTGCTGATATCACGACATATTTATGTATTTATTGTATAATGCATGCTATCATTCACGTTTTGTAAGGCACATTAAGCATTTCGTTGAATATGTTTGGACTTGTTTCTAACTGAGTTCTGTTTCTCTCTTTAATACCATTCCACCAAAGGGAATACTTATCAGAAGAAACAGGGGAAATAGAATCTACAGAACACGTCCTGTTGGGAGTTTACATCCAGAGAGTGAGGTCAGGACGAGCAACAATAAACAGAGTTATTAAGAACCAAGTGCTTCCAAGAAGAAGCTTGGTGGATAAAGTACTCATAGTTTGATCATTAAAAATTACATAACTTTTCAAAGTCTTTATTAAGAAGTTCATATTTTCTTAAGAAGTTCATATTTTCATTCTTAACATAGTCAGACACTTGACAGCAGATCAGTGAATGTACAAAATATGACTTTATATCCTCGCAAAGTTTTGTTTCATTACCTAGGATAGTTAGTGAGAACATGAAATACAAATATATTACATTTATTATTGGCATCGATACTCCCCTTAAAACTGCTGTGAATGTAGGCTTATTCCGCGTTGTTGATTTTATCCTTTTCATTCTGTCCACTGGGCATGAAAAGTATTGTAATTTTGAACTAATTCTTTCCCTACAACATATACTATGTGACAGTTCCAATTTAAGTGTGCACTGGACTCGCATCCAGAAATGCGACGGCTCAAATCCGCCTGCGGCTATGTAGGTTTAGGTTTTCTGTGGTTTCCCTCCAGGCAAATGTCAGGATAGTTCCTTTGAAACAGCACAGCCGATTTCCTTCCCCGTCCTTGAAACAGTCCAAGCTAGTCGTTCGTCTCTGACGACCTCTATGTCGACGGGACGTCAAGATCGCTTTTCCAGTTTAATTTATTCGTAAACTTAGTCCCTTGGTATTTAGCTGAATTGACGAACTTCAAATATGGGTAATTTATCGTGTAACCGAATTTTAGGGAATTTTTTGTTGTTGCCCAGGGTCAAAAGGCACTAATCGCTCCATTCAGATTTCTTGTCTAAATCAGTTCGTAATTTGTTTTGATTTTCTGATGACTTTACTAAAAGGTAAACGATGCCGTTATATGTAAACAACCTAAGAGGGCTACTCAGTTCCTTTCCTGAAGTGTACACACAGATTACGAACATAAAATGACCTATAACGCTTCCTTGGGGAGCTCCAGCTATAACAGTGGTTTCACTGGACGACTTTCGATCAGCTACTACGAACAGTAAAGTGACCAGCAGATAGATGAAAATGTACTGCGCCACGTGTCGATGAGAACTGTTGACTGCACGGGTAAAGTCGTTTGTAAATTTGTCAGAAGAATAATTTACATCAAACTTCCTAACGGGCTCAGCAGGGATTAGTCTCCGCCGAGTACGGAAAATGAAATAAGTGTCGTACGATTTAAATAAATACCGTACGTAATAAACCCTTGATGAGCAGCAGTGGCATGACAGACATCCCGCAGAGACCGAAGTGTAGCTGGAGGGTGGAGGGCTGCTAATTTCCATCTCATTCCCGAGCCAAAGCCATTTTCTGCCGTCGCACCTCTAATCTCCTGCCAGACCCTCTGGCATCGGAAAAGGAATTTCCTGCGACATTTCTTTCCATTACGATTTCAATCTCGAATAAAAGCATAACGCTAAGCTCTCATTCCCAATTTGTGCTGACATCAAAAGGAAGGGAAAGTTTTGAAGATAAGTATCCTTTGGGAATTAACTTTTCTCCAATACCGATATCGTTTAAGGCATTCAGCAACCTAGAGTATGCTTACACGCTTTTGAAATATAAGTAGCTGGTCTACGAGTCTTTAACCTGTAATGTAAAGTAGCCTAAAAATCGTAAATGGATAATGTTAATTTTTTAAATTTCATAAACATTCATTTTCCTTCATAAGCCGCTCTGTTATTCTGAAATAAACGCTTCACTTTGTTGTTTAGCGATTAGTTAATTTGGCCCTCACAGGTATTATCAAAGTATATGTTAACAAAAAATGTTGTGCTTACAGCGTGCTTTACTCCACACATCATTCTAAGGGGAAAGGGGAGGGGGGGGGGAATCAACATGTTACGTGCCGCGCGGGTTTAGCCGAGCGGTCTAGGGCGCTGCAGTCATGGACTGTTCGGCTGGTCCCGACGGAGGTTCGAGTCTTCCCTCGGGCATGGGTGTGTGTGTTTGTCCTTAGGATAATTTAAGTTAAGTAGTGTGTAAGCTTGGGACCTTAGCAGTTAAGTCCCATAAGATTTCACACACATTTGAATTTGAACATTTTACGGGATCCCTAAGAAGAGTTGTACACAACCATCCCAAAATAGTCAGGTAAGCGTTTTAAGAAACTTGCTGTAACTGTGGACTCATACGAAAGCAGGCTACTTGCTTTTATAACTATGTAGGTAACAGGATGACATTGTTTGGTTTCCTGAAATCACCTGTGAATATTAAACTTTATCTACTTGTCATCTGCTTCCTTTTTGTGGACGGA
Source organism: Schistocerca cancellata (assembly GCF_023864275.1). Lineage (NCBI taxonomy): Eukaryota > Metazoa > Arthropoda > Insecta > Orthoptera > Acrididae > Schistocerca > Schistocerca cancellata. The sequence goes on along the minus strand of NC_064626.1, from coordinate 1,098,939,036 downwards.
ATAATGCGAAAATGTTTTCTAATGCATCGAAACCAATACTCCAGAAACATTACAATTTTTTACATTTTAATTGTTTCTGTGCATGATTTAGCACTGCATGGAGTCACTCTTTGTGCAAAAATAGTTTTAGTGTGAATTTCAGTACACTGTATTTCACTAAGACTTGCGATTAGGAGAACAAAGTGGAAAGTAGGTGAAACGCTTCTGTTTTACCTCAGTCATTGCATTTAGTGTGTAGCTAACTACACTCTTACAAATCAACTGCAGATCAGTTGGAATTTGACAACACTCACATCCCATAGCTAATGTCGTTTATCTACGTAGCTATCTGCAAAACTTTGGTTGATAATTAACTGAAACCCTCAGCTGCCGATAGGTGTTGTTGATTATACCTCGATGGGGACAGCTTAAAATGTCTGCTCCGACCGGGACTCGAACCCGGGCTCTCCTGCTTACATGGCAGACGCTCTATCCGTCTTTTTTTTTTTTTTTATCCATCTGAGCCACCGGGAACAGAGATGAATAGCACGACTGCAGGGACTTATGCCTTGCACGCTTCGCGGGTGACTCACATTCCCAACTGTCCACAATCTACGTATGTAATGTTCCTAATAGATATTTGCCCATCCACTCATTACTCGCGCACACTAAGGTGACGATTCCCGTAAAATTGTGGTTTCCGATCGTTTTTACATGTCACTTTCATGCCATAACCACATTCAACCCCATCCGCAGTCAAGCTCTGCTAATGTTGTGTTTCAGTTAATAGTTCTTGTTTCATTTACTAAGAAATAAATATATCATGGGGCAGATACGGAATCTGAGCACGATTCATTGTTTATGAACTGCTGATAAAAACTGAACAAAATACAGAGCGGTATGGATTTAAGGAGATGGGGACTGTAAAAATTGAACCACACGTTGCTGAAAGTTTGAAAAGTAGCGTCAGGGAACGGTGCACTGAAACACGCTAAACGAAAACAATGCAATACGAAACGGTAGCTTTGAAAGAGAACCGTGAAGGCGGCTATGGATCAAATAGGAAACAAGACAGGGCCCAGTAGAATTCCTTGGAAAAGCCACAGGATATTGAATCTATTTGACGAAAGTAGAAAATACAAAAATTCGACAAATGAAGCTGGCTAAAGAGATGACAGACGACTCAAAGACGAGATATAGAAGAACTGCAAAATGACAAATGTAGAAACGGAAAAACGTGAAACACAAGCCTGCAGAAGCAAGCATGTCTAGAACAAAGTTATGTGCAACCTATAGAAAAATGAAAGAGGTCATTTGAGAAGCTCCTAGATAGTATGCCTACATTAAACAAAGAAGGGATGACTGAAATATGGAAGAAATAAACAGAGCGTCTATACAAGGGAATCTAAGTTCAAGGTAACATTACAGCAAGAGAAGACAAAGTAGGTGAGAAATGATATGGGCTACAGGCTACTTAGGGAATAATTTGATAGAGCATTGAAAAACCTGAGTCGAAAGAAGTCTCCCGTGTAAACCAAATTGCCCGATAAGAAGTGCAATTTTTGGGAGAGCTATTCCACCTAGTATACGAGGCATAGGAGACAAGTTAAATACCCTCGGACTGCAAAAAGATTGTAAAAATCTTATTTCAAAGAAGGTAGCTGCTGGAAATTGTGAATATTACCGAACCATCATGGTTGCAAAATAACGGCTCTGAGCACTATGGGACTTAACTTCTGAGGTCATCAGTCCCCTAGAACTTAGAACTACTTAAACCTAACTAACCTAAGGACATCACACACATCCATGCCCGAGGCAGGATTCGAACCTGCGACCGCAGCAGTCGCGCGGTTCCAGACTGTAGCGCCTAGAACCGCTCGGCCACCAAGACCGGCTGCAAAGTAATGACATAAATTGTTTACAGAAGAATAGAACAACTGGTACAAGGCATCCTTGAAGACGACTATTTTCGGTTCTGTTGAAATGTAGGAATACGTAAGGCGCTACCCACTCTAAGAGTATCCTGACGATCGGTTAAACGACATCAAACCTACATTTGTAGCGTTTGTGCTTTAAGAGAAATATTTTCACGGTGCTGATTTGTCTTTTTGAAATTCTGAAGGTATCAGGGATAAAATACAGGGAACGATAGGTTACTTACAATATGTCTGGAACCTAGGTTGCAATTGTAAGAGTCGAATATATTTAAGGGAAGCAATAGTTGATAAGGGAATATTAGCCTATTCCTGACATTATTTAGTGTGTACAATGAGCAAGAACGCGAGTAAAACCTTGAGAAATTAGGAAATATTGAAGGTTCAGACAGAAGAAAAATAAACTTTAAGGTTTGACAACGACAACGGAATGGATAGTATCTTCAAAAGAAGTTATAAGACGAAAATCAAAAAAATAAAACAAAAGTACAAGAATTAAATCGTATAAATCGTATTTAATCAGGGAACGCTGAGGGAATTAGACTAGGAAATGATACAGTAAAAGTAATAAACGATTTTCGTTATTTGAGCAGCAAAATAGCTGACGATGGTGGTAGCCAACAGGATGTAAAAATCAAACTGGCGACAGCAAGAAAAGCGCCTCGGAAAAGGAGGAGTTTCTAAGATAAATTCAAATGTTAGAAAGTCTTTTCTGCAAGTATTTATTTGGAGCATAGTCTTGTACAAAAGTGAAACGTGGACGATAAATAATGCAGAAAATAAGAGAATATGCTTAGAAATAGGAGCTATAGAAGAATACTGGAGATAGATAGGTACATCGAATAATTAATGAGGAGATACAGAAGCAGACTGGGGCAAAAAGCAGCTTGACACATGTTGCGGCTCAAGGAATACTCCATTTCGTTGTATAAGGGTATATGGACAGTAAAAATTGTAGAAATGAGATCATGTTTTGTGCATAAAACGAGATTCAAATGGATGTAGGTTGCATTAGTTTTGCAGAAGTGGGCAGGCTTACACAGAATAGAATAGCATGTAGAGCTGCATCGAATCAGTCTTCGGACTGATAAGATTATAGAAGAGGTCCTCAGCAGAACCGACAAGTATATTTCGCGAACACTGAGTAGAAACAGGTCATCATTTTGTCACATGACAATAGCCTACCACGTGACAGTGGGATCCATTAAATACTTTGCAAGTGTTACATATGTTAAATCATCACTGGAATAACTTCCATAATTCTATAGGCATCCACAAAAGGACAAAAATTGTAGGTGAAGCAAGGCTGGAATACATACAAGTAATAAAGGCGTTAGATACAGATACTAGTCCGGCATGAAAAGAGTGGTACAAGAGAGGATGTTGTGGTGGCCCACATCGAACCAGTCTGAAAATTGATGACTAAAGCCAGAAAAAAAAACTATAAAATCCAGTGGTGCCAAGGAAGACCTCATTTCTGCCAGATAAGGAGCGAGTTAACGAGTGAGATCCAAGTAACGGAAGTGACACCGCCAGATATTCGATTACATGGTGCAGTGTAAAATCACTGCGTTCGCATTTGTGAGAAGCACAGTTAAGGAGTTTAAATCTCCACTGAGAATTCTTATTTAGGGATCAAATCGTTTGCTAAATCTCTGCTAAAAAACGCTGGCGTGGTTCGTTGTAATCATCACAGTCGCTTATTTCCGCTATCCCTCTCTGTACATTCCCTTGGGCTTATTGTTACTAATTGCTGTAAGAACTATACAGAGCGAAGAAAAAATGCCACGTTTGGAGATGGACATGCAATTCCTCACCAAGATTCAAGACGAAATTTATCTAGCAAAATCGGCTGAATTCTGAAAACATGTGTATGAAACCGAGTACCTGACAACTCTGTCACATCGGAATGTACGGAGGAACGTGTATCGCCTTGCGCTATTGTAGCAGCCATCGTAGCTCACTGAGTCAGTGAGAAGACTGCTAGCACATCGACCACGGAGCTGTGGTTCGAATCGTCGTCAGGTTTCATTTTTATTTTTTAGACGTCCGTTAACTAGTTCTCGTCGTTTATAAGCAGGTCATCATTTAGTAACATGACAATAACCTACCACGGGACAGTGGGATCCATTAAACACTCTGCAAGTGTTAGCTAACCCAGCAGTGCACAACCATAACTGGTCCTGTCAGGTTCACGTAGGGCTGCTTCTTGGTGCTGCGTGCAAACGATGAATACGCCAATATGCTTTTGCTGCTGAGCGCATCGGATAACGAAACTATTCCTGTTGCTCGTCCATATGCTACTCGGTACCCTCAAATGCACCATCCCGATAAGAAGGTATTTTCAGCCTCCACAGCAGTCATTATTGAACGGAACACAACCCGCATGTCTCTCGTGAACGTGGCTTTCAGTTGCCCTTTGGCATAAACCTGTAGGCCTGCCGGCCGAGGTGGCCGAGCGGTTCTAGGCGCTGCAGTCTGGAACCGCGCGACCGCTACGGTCGCAGGTTCGAATCCTGCCTCGGTCATGGATGTGTGTGATATCCTTAGGGTAGTTAGGTTTAAGTAGTTCTAAGTTCTAGGGGACTGATGACCTTAGCAGTTAAGTCCCATAGTGCTCAGAGCCTGTAGGCTTGACAACAGGAAATGACAAGTGGTGGTACAGCGTACACTCCGCCACGCAACGTACGGCGGCTTTCGGGGTTTCTATTTAGATGTAGATGTAGATATAGATGTAGAGTGTTTTTGGCCCTTATACAGGGTCCGGCATAAAAAACTCCCCGATTACAAAGTAACGTGCAGCGGACAGTAGAAGGAGCAGAGTGGTGGGGGGCGCGTCGTTACGTAGCTGCCTACGTGCCGTTTTCAGTGTACGCCATGGCGTGGTCTGGTGAACATCGTGCCTTCGTAGTGGAAGATTTTATTCAAAATGGCGAATCGCCTATTAATACTCAACGTGCTTTTCGCGTTCGCTTTGCGCTCGGACGACGGGACCCTGTTCCCGATAAGAAAACAATTTATTCTTGGGTTGCTAACTTTCGTGAGACAGGTTCCGCATTAAAAAGGAAACCACCTGGACGACCACGGACTGCAACAGGCCCCGGAAATGTTGATGCAGTTAGAGCTTCAGTTCAACAATCTCCTCGACGATCCGCTAAAAAGCATGCGGCAGCATTACGGATATCTGATCGAAGTGTGAGAAGAATCTTGCATCGAGATCTTAAAATGCATCCTTACAAACTTGTAACTACGCAGGAACTGAGTGAACGAGACTGTGGTGTCCGTGTAAGTTTGTGCCAAGACCTTCTTCGGAACATTCGTCCCAACGATATTGTGATTTTTTCTGATGAAGCACACTTTCACCTTGCCGGAACAGTGAACAGCCAAAATTGCAGGTACTGGTGTGAACACAATCCCCAAGAACTTCATCAACGACCACTTCATAGCCCTTAAGTAACAGTATGGTGTGCTGTTTACAATTCCGGAGTGATCGGTCCTTACTTTTTCGAAGAAAATGACAGGAATTTAACCGTCAACAGTGAACGCTATTGTGCCATGCTCCGCGACTTTCTCCAACCGCAACTAAGGGAGCTTTTTGGTGAAATAGAGAACGTGTGGTTCCAGCAAGATGGTGCTACAGCCCACACAGCGCGGCAGTCACTGGCATTGGTGAAGGAAATGTTTCCTGGACATGTGATCTCGTTGCGTGGAGACATTGTCTGGCCCCCACGATCGCCGGACTTAACGCCCTGTGATTTCTTTCTTTGGGGCTATTTAAAAGCAAAAGTTTATGAACAACGTCCACAACCTTTACGAGCCCTGAAAGAAGCAATTACACAAGAGGTTGAAGCTATTCCACCTGAAATGACTCAATGAGTAATGAATAACTTCAGGGAAAGACTCAATCAATGTGTCGACAGTGCAGGAAGCCATTTAAGGGATGTTTTATTTAAAAAGTAAGACCATAAGAGTATTTTCTAAAATGGCATAATATGTACTTTTATTTAGTATAAATAAAATTGTTCTACCTTATTTGGTTTTGTTTTTATTAGCTTTCCTTAAAGGGGAGGTTTTTCTGCCGGACCTTGTATCTTGCCGGAGAAATTGAAAGCGCCCTGTCTCGCACGTTTCTTTGCAGTACTGTGCCTGACGCATTAGAAAACGTTCCACTTGGCATTCGGTGACAACTATTGTTTCAGCCTGATGGTGCACCGGCACACTTTGGAATGAATATTCTAATTATTTGAATGAAGCGTGTGCAGGAAATGGACTGGTGGTAGATGTGCAGTGTTCTGGAGTCCAGGTTCTCCGGAGCTTAACCCACTACATTCTTTTTTTCTTTTTTGTGGCAACACTTAAAGTAACAAGTTTATAGTACTTCACCCACTGATGTACACGACCTAATAGCACCCGTGCATGTCGCTTCGGCAGTAGTTAACGCAGGTGTTGTGTAGGGTCTAGCAAAGTACGATCCTTCTTGTGGCGCAGTATTTGTAAATGCAAGGTGGCCGCTTTGAACATCTTCTCTACAGTGAACGTCGCTCCTAAGTGTACATACCGGTTCTGTGAAGATAATACTGGACGTCAGTCGTACAGAATGGAATTACTGTGCTTAGCATACTGTGCAGTTTTGTTTAACCTACCTCACTCGATACAGACTTAATTACTGTACGCACAACTATTTTCTGTTGGCTTTCTTTGTGTCATGGACTTAACAAAGTCGTCGTTTGCGTCTGTAAGTTCATGTAATGTCTTAATGTTTAAATTAATTTAGTAATGACGGAAATAAATACAAAAGATTCCGCGTGGTGGAAGTGTAAATGGGATACAATTTGATGCTTTAACTGAATAAAGAAATTCGGCGCGAATGCGGTTCTGTATAACAGTCAGTGTGTATATGCACTCCCCATGGCATTGCCTTGTCTCATGAGCTAGTGGGACAGTACCAGCACAGTGCAGAGGTCGTTATATTGTGCTGGGACACGCTGCACGCAGTTATATCGCTGCCAGAGTCTCGATTTTTAAATCGCTTTTGTATTAAATCTTATGGCAGGACTAGATTTTGCTAGATAAGCTTTCGTCTAGAACTGGGATGAGAATCGCACGGCGATCACCAAGTGCTGCTTTTTCACTTCACCCTGTATACTACCAGTTGCATTTGAACAGGTCTCACCTAGTCTGTGGAGGTTCGAGAACTTGCCGCTTCAAGCACTTCCCCCTTCCATTGCCGAAGTCCCAAGTTCTAGAGAACCTCCCGGCGATGTCTGCTTCCTTTGAGAAGGCGCTTCGGCGGCCCCTTTCTCCAAAGCTCCAACAGCCGAGCGCAGAAACTGCCGAATTGTTTGCGCTCTCGCTTTCACGACCCCAACGTCGTCTGTAGGCCCTTGTTCACAACAGGTACGTTTTGATATTGTAAACTTCTACGTCCCTGCCACAAATGTAATTGACAACTTGCAAATCAAAGGACAAGTAACAACCAAATCTGAAAGTTCTTGTTGTAGATTTAGAGGTGATATTTACACGTATTTCTCTGTTTCCATTTTCTCGTTCCATTCCCTCTCTCACTGTAGCCACACTGTTTCATCTTCAGCCATCCTGTGTGTTAGAACCTGAGAGAACAATACAACGTGATATACTGTACAGTTGATCCAGTGTCATGAATAGCGATTCTTTCAAAATTCTTTGTTTGCTACGCTACACAAAATGCACTGTAAAATGAATGGATGAATAAGCTGAAACTATGAATACTTACCTACTGACACACGACTTAGAAATTTCTGAACGTTTAGCTGCTACTACTAACACCATTGGTACTGATTTTCTGTTGGTCACTGTTATTCGTCTACATAGTCACCTGATGTGAAGGGAGCTACGGATACTGCATCTGAAAAGAAGATTGAAATATTTTCCAACTTATGCACGATACAGCGATGGACCTTCTTTTAGTCATCAGTTTCCTGACTGGTTTGATGTGGTCTGCCGGCCGCTGTGGCCGAGCGGTTCTGGGCGCTTCAGACCGGAACCGCGCTGCTAATGCCTAATTAGGCATAGAAATTTGTGACATTCCTTTTTAAAGAAAAAGATACACCCAACTTCAATGGAAAGACACAGCCTGTACTTTTCAGGTATGAAAGTGCTATGAACCGAGTCACAAGCCACAACAAACGTTATAGTGTGTAAGAGCAGTAGCAGAAAGATGTTCACGTTCTCACAATTACATTCATTAGTATTAAATGTTTCGCCAAACTGAATAACTCCATCAACACTATACATCCAAATCACTATTAAACTGGAAACTTGGCATGGGCCTTGTCTTCCTTCTAGAGATATTTTCTGCATCGTACAAATTTAAATAATATTCACATGCAATAAGATTGACATTATTCTTTAAAGGCAAAGAAGTAACCGTTCTAATGGATTATGACATTCAAAGCAACTTTACCTTCACTGAGGATAAAACAGTAAGTGGGTGCTCATAAAAGGATATTACACTTTTAGAACACAATGACCACAGAACTCAACGTGAATATCAAGAGTAGTTAGAAATTTCTGTAATCAAGTAATATTATACATTTGAGCAACTTTCAATGGGGAGGGGGTGGCTTCATCTTGACCACTGCAGTAAAGCAAACTAAACACACTTTCATAAACAATCTAAAGAATACCAGCTTAAGAAAACAGTTTTTATGTAACTTGACTCACCTTGTATATATTTTTAACAGATTCTACAGTCAGTATGTTCACTAGGTATTGCTTTTCAAACCAATCATTTAGAACATTTAATTTAAATTGACTTCAAAATGTTTTGTTGTCTAGTATTTATTATCATAGTTCTTTACTTTTAAAACCAGAAGTAAAGTGAGATATTTTGAAAGATCATAAAAACAGAAAAAATTTCAGATACCAGGAGGTTCTCACAAAAGCTACACTTACTTCCCCCCTCGACTTCACCAAAATCCACATAATTTTAGATAATTTATTTCACTCAATTTTGAACAAATTTAGTTAGGTAATAGTCTTTCATTTGAACATTAATTTTCAAAATCAGGACACTCGGAAGTTATAGTTCAAACTGAGAGGAACTTGAGAGATGCTGTGATAAGGAAAAAAATCAATGTAGATACATAAATTCAGGTACGAGTTACCTTACATTTAAACACACTAAAAGTGGTGATCCATCATTTTACAAATCTATAATTCACCCACTTAGTTGCAGTGATTAAGCCATGTGGTGGCGAGTACATATTGGCAGGTGGATTTGCTGTTGGTAACAGTAAGCTCTGTCATTTCTTGGTGGCGATGACAGGTACCATTTCCAAAACAGAGCTAACTTATTAATCCATCCAACCGAGGCTTTGGCACATTGGAGAACGGCACAAAAAGCCTCTCTCTGCACCAGCACAATACACTGTTGTTACATGAGCTGTTGGCGGTTCAGTAGCACGTGTCCGACAAACTCGTTGTCCACCCCTTCCTTCATGCCAACCATTTTTTTGCGCGCGCTGCATGATTTCGTTCCCGAGGGGAACTACAGCACCTTTTACACATATAAAGAACTAAGAACCCTAAGTGAGGATCAGCAAATACACAGTAGCAAACAAACATTTTGAACAAAACAGGTCCCTTGCACATATTGACATTTCTACAAAAACTTATTCAACACAAGAATTATATACAGTAAGTTTTGTCTGCCTCCAAATGAGGCAAACACTTTAACTGATAGAGACACTACCTTACATATGTTCAAACCATGACATAAAAGTTTTACAAATGAAAAAAAAAAACCACTCATTTGGTATCGACACAGTCAAATAATATTGACAACAGCTTAACTACAGAATGTTAAATAAAACAAAAAGGAAAACTAAATCAGCAAATGGTTTGTAGTGTCTGAGCTACGGTGTTACACCTTGTTTACTATACTTGCTAGCTGCGCGGTGAAACTGCGCTGCAGCGTCACACATTCATCCATCGGCCGCTCGCCACAGTGTATGAGGACAGTGTTGCAATTTCCATCTATGCCTGCATTACCTGTGTGATTATCAGTTCCTGATCAGCTTGCATAGCTCCTACGTGGTGTGTCGGCCTTTTTCTCCTTTTTTAACAAATAAGTCAACACAATATCTCTTTCTCATCTCACTACTTAAGGGGCTCCGGAAAGGCTCAAAATCATGAAAAGTTCAATTTTTACTTTTTTGCGTTTTCTGAATCTGCAGACTATTACCTTTTAATAGATATATAATTTATTCAATTCCGAAGATTACAACTATTTTTAAATTTTTTTTGAAATGTGTTCTACATGGGCGTGACCCACTGTGGCGCTGTTAAACTGCTGTCAAATGGTGTTATTATTAACGTCCGTGTTCATCAGGTACATTTTAGTGATGTGAGATAAAGTATGTGTTGTGGCTAACCTGTGATGGTTCAATATATATCGCTGGTGTGATTGTCGATTGTTTCATGTTTATTTACTCTGTCGTTATCTCGAAAATATTCGTAATTAATTCAGTTTCTTGAGTCTCTGTTTTGTTGAAGTATAATAATGAGTAAAAGTAAAGTTGCTGTTGCGACTTTCAATGATGGCAACATTGTAAGGTGCAAGGTATTTAGAAATATGGGAATGAAGATAGGTTCTAACATGGTACGAGCGATGCTTGCTTTAGACAAGGAACGCCTTCGGGCTGCAGACAGGGCTGTAAAGAGTCTAGAAATACAAGCGAGAGTAAACAGGAGGAGGAACAAGAGGAAGCTGGAGGAGGAGTTTGCAGAGGATGAAGATAATCCATCCTATGGACCTGGAATGCACTAAAAAGTTAATCCAATCTTTGTCGCTCGATTCCCAAAACTTTTATTTTCTCATACTAATTACAGGTTTTCTAAGGATCTTCCAAACATATTTGTTTCAAACTTTCAGTAAATGTTACACAGTACCTTCTGCATAATTTAACACAGCCTTTTTCCAAAAAACTGTATATTTTTGAATATATAAATAACAAATTGCAAAAATATGTTGTGAATTTTCATTACAATTGAAAAAAAATCATCTTTAATAACTGAACTACAATTTTGTAAAATCCCTGTGTTAAGTTGCAGCCCATATTCCAATAAATAATCTGTAAAAAGTTCAACTTCCTACCTCGAATACTTTGTGAGGAAAGATGTAATTTATAAGCGTTATTTTAACATTGCAAGTATAGGGCGTTCCGGAGCCCCTTAAGAGTGGCAGCAAAGAACAACCAAATTAAATAATGGCCAATAATAATTAAAAGTAACGTTTCAGATTTGTTTATTAACGGTGATACACATGGTTTGTATTTGAAACACTTGCTAATGACTAGCCAGCCGAAAGTGTGCGCTGATGAAAAAATGCGAATAAAAGGAAATACTGATCCAAGTTACGACAACCGTTGCGACCTTTCATAAGTCATTCAAGAAAATTATTTGAGCTGTGGATCCCGCTTCGATTAAATTAACTTCTGTAGAATTTCCGGATATTCTCTGGTTTGATAAGCACATTTAAAGTAGGTCCTCCGCGTTCTGAGAAACTGTTCACTCTAATACATTTATTAAAATATTCTAGTAGCATTACCAATGGTTTTTTTTCAAAGTGTCACAGAATGCTGTATGCGCATGAGAGCTGAATCATAAGCGTTAGCCAGCTCCCTGGTAGAAAACCGTCAGTTAAAAAAGGGATGTTATCCACTACTCTACTAACTAAATTGTTTGCAAGACAAGCACGTGTTTTATAGAAGTACTTGTGTCGTCACCAATTGCGAATAGCTGTCACTGTAATTTCATTCAGACTTTAAAACTTGTGTGCACGCTGTGTTTACAATTTAATTTTGTGCCGTTCCTTAATTCACACTCAGTTTCGACATATCTACAACTGTTATCTGCACACAGAATCTCGTCGCGTCTTACTCTAAGTTAGAAAAGCAACTTTTTTTAGAAACCTTCAGAAAAGTTTTTTATTCGTAAGAATGCCAGTAAAACAACACAGTAACTTTTCGTTTTAGCATGCTTTTATGAATGGACTGCTGAGAAGCTGCTACCATCAACAGCGAACAGTGAAGTACATTTTTATATTCCGGGAACGGAAGAACTGACGAAACCAGTCTCTTTCCTTTATTGTACGCGTTTCTTCTTCGTCGGTTTTTTTATGACTTCTATCAGTGTGTTAATGAAAGGCCTCAAACATTCAAAATCTTCTTTCGCAGTGTTTCTTCGTATTTTGCGCTCATTTTCACGTCTTCTGTTTCACTTGGTGAAAAAATTAGTTTTCTACATATTGTTCTGTGAACGTAAACGTTTTCAGCAAATGTAGGGTATGCTCCAGTATGATTTCTCATGCTGGTCTCCTAAGTCTGAAACTTGGCAGCTAATTCATTATGCCGAGTATTGCCAGTTTTGTGATGTGACTCAAACAGCTTCATTTCGCTATCAACTTTTCTAGTTTTATTTGTCAAATTTTGATATAATGGACATTAAAACTGTGACCCAAACCAGACCAGGCTTTTCATATTTACGGCGGTTGCCCTTAAATGCTTACATCGCTGTAATATTCTTTATCTACCACAAATGTGTAGCTCTCGCAAAATGTATACAAAAGTTTCATGAAGCAAAAAGCTTTCTTTCTTTCAGAAACTGCTCAAACATAATCCGTATTGTACTCTATATCCATAAATAACAGCTCAAATTTTATAAGGCGCCATTATTTTGCTGTTATGATTCTCTGTGACTGTTTTTAATTTTCATTGAGAGAGACAGGTAGAGAACAATTTTGGTCGCCTATTGTTGTTCACTGTCAGACTACGGCATAAAAAGCTGTTCCTCAAGGTATCCACGATTTTCTTCAGATTTTGATATACCTCGTTCTGCATTACCTATATTCCCCAACACGAACTAGACCAAAAAGTTTCCTTAGTAGCCAGGTAATGGATTTTTTTCATAATGTATTTTAAGTTCAGTTTTCGCTGCCATTTCGTGGAGTTTTTCAAGGGAATGAATCGCCTTTTCTAAGTTGTCTGAAAAGATGGCTTTTTATTATTTATAAACAAAGTATGAACTATAACTGACGTTCTTTAGTGATTTGACATACTATGGTCGCTCACACCGGTCTACAGAAATTGAAAAACTTCGTTAATTGTACTCCTTTTTCCTAATCTCTTAAAAGATCTGCGCAGTATCGTGACATTTTTTCTGCGCATTTTGTCGATACAATAGTTCGTAAAACACATCGCTGTTTATTCATGCTACATGCTGTGAGTCGGTATGGATACGGAATTTAGAGTGAATCACTGAAGATAGGCATCTCGCCTGCATGCTTCTTTCTCATTTTAATCAAAAACTGACTTGACGTGGAGTTAGAGAATCGTAGATGTTAGAAATAGTGGTTCATCAGTAACTGATTACAGAGACACCTAATACGTTATTTAATTTTCTTTTTTGAATGCTTCTGATTTAGTAATAGTCTAAAATAGCGAAGTTTCAAGTGTGGTAGTGAATATAGAAAATGTAAGTTCCCAAGCTTACGTGGTCATCGTCATTTTATGTCAAAAATTTCTACATTGTACGCCACATTGTGTGAAACATAGATGTTAGCCTTATTTTCTAACATTATGCGTGGTGTCTATTTGTTCTAAGACGTGTCTCCCTACCACTTTCGCGCAACGACGCTCTGAGCGTCTTTTTTAGGGAATTGACTAGTTTGAACCTGGGACCTGTTACTGGTAATGAGACGCCAGACCACACGTCATGTAGAGTTCAGAAGAGTTCAGCGACACTAGCGATGATATAACCAAATACTTGATGATTTCAGCGTCAGCTCCACTGCACTACCGGTAAAAGAATCTTAATACTAACTAAATTTAGTGGAAGGGGTTCAAGGCTTTCCTATTTTTAGTTAGCTGGTAAAATAACGTCGTAAAAGCAGTTAAGTTTACCATTGGAAATTTTATTCTACTCACAAAACATTGTTTATAAATTGCACTATTGATAAAAGGAAACGTTTTTATACAGGAGGATAAAAACCAACTGCATTCAACAAAAATGTGAACGAATATTCCCTGAATGGGTTTACAAGTTCTACAATGGATCGAAGGATGACCTATGCCATATCACATCTATAATCTAGGTTTAAATTAAGTTTCACAAAAGAGAAAACTATCAAAATGGTCTACAGTGACCCTCAATTATCTTTAATTACTTATCTAAGTAATAATTATGTAACAGAAAAATCATCGCGTTTCAGATTTTTACTTCAAGTAGCAAATGTGAACACCATGAGATTTAATTGACGATCGACACTACTATTACGTAAAAAGGGGGTGTATTAGATGAGACTTCTGCTGTTCTGAGTGATGCTTCATGCGCTGTTATGCGGCATCGCGTGCTTTCATTACCTTGTCGTTGGTTAAGCAGCGTCAGAAGGCGGCATGCGGCGTAGCTACATACAGCTCGGCTTCTCGGAAGCAACTCTCTCCTAAATTCTCCTTACTACAATTGACCGAAGTTGGTTTAAATAAACTATCTCACTGTGTTTTCATCTGACCAATCAGGCTCTCAATGTTAACCTTAAGCTCCGCCTACAAAAATTCTGTCTATCCTATGAGAAACGTTATACTTTTCGTGGTGTGGCATTGTTTTTAACGTTTGCAACGTAACAGAGACGCGAAAAAGTCGCACGCTAAAACTTGCAGATGGTGTGGCCCTTTTAGTGTTATCATAAGATCTATACTGTTCTTCTGGAGGGCTCTATCTTTTAACATGGGCTGGGGGGTGGTTCTGGCGGTTGGCTGGCGACGTGGGTGTCCGTCCCTTATCGTAGAGCCCTCTAGCTTAACGCGGTTCTGCTCTCGACTTCTGTTCTCGTTTCTCCCCTCGGAACTGCGTCTGTCTCACGGTGGGAAGGTATGACATGCATTTAGGCATTCTTGTGTTAGTCTGTGGTATTCCATTTGTTCACTCGTTAATCGTATTAATTTGGTTAATTTAATGTCACGATTTATTCGGAGCTATGTGACATACTGCTGGGTTTGCTTATCATGTCAGGGTTTTCATGGAAGGTGTTGGATTTGCCTGACACCTTACAATTTCATTACTCCGACACATTTACCATGGATTAGAAAGATCTCTGGAATAAACATTGTGTTCTGAATAATTTGTGAATAATAAGCTGGAATTATCACGTGATATAGGTACGACGCTGTTTGTTTAAGGCCACTTCACATTCACTGTCACGTCACGTCACGTCTCATGATGTCATGTCAAAGCAATATACTTTCATGGATGAATACTAATCATCAGGCAGTTAACGCCAGCTCTCATTCTTCGAACACTGTATACTTCGCAGAAAAAAACAGCCGAACGTTTTAATGCTGTTTTAATTGAGATCGAAGAGCAGCAACACAAAATGAGCACCTCACCAAGATTCACCAATACGGATGAGGCAGGCTTTACTTCTTTTGGTGTAAGAGCGTCTCTCTGTATGTGTAGAGTGCGGTGTGCAGAGCCCCTTGAGTCAACTCCTTGGTGGGTGACATATCTTCACGAGACCCTTGGACGGCCACACAGAAATTGCTGAGCGTGAAGAGAAAACATTTTGAGTAAGAGAAATTTATTCTCATGACTCAGAAGGCTGGACAAAGAATTTTACGGCGATGAATGCAGTTTTTCTTCCGTGAGTTACTGTCTTCCCTTGTGCTATGCTGTCACTGATTTTGCTATCCTTCCTAAATGGCCTAATATGAGTGGTTTTGCACAAGTTCTGTTTAAGTACTGTTTTTCGAAATGTGTCTGTTCGTACAGCGTAACGCACAGTGCAACAACATCACTCGCAGTCTAACACTGCTGCTCGCATGACCAATTAAAAGTTATTGTTACGAAATTTGATGATAATTAATTGCACTTTTTTCGGCTATTCATATAGCTGTGTAAATGGATATTCGTGTAGCACGAGACACAGCAATGATAAAAGACAGTTCCAAATTTGATGATGTTATGGGCAAAAATTTTAATACCTATCTTATTTCGTGAATCTATTTGTGGCTCCAAACTACCTCTCCGCTTCTTTTATTTCCCATCCAGGTATGCCAACACAATTAAATTTATCCATCAGTTTTTTGTACAACGCTGAAGAGAGACGTGTCTGGAGCATATATAAATTTCATACTGATCACTGTCCTCAGTCAACAAGTTCGAAAAACATTCTGAATCCACTTTCAACACAAATAACATTTTCCAACATAAAAGATCGTACCTGGCGTACTTCCTGTCGACAGCACAAAAACTAACTTGCAACTCCACGACTATACAAATACTGCACCACTCGAGACCGAGGCAACGACGAACTACTTTTTGCACGTATAATGAAAAATATATTACACCATGAATTTTAGATACTTTCATACGTGGAAATTTGAGCAGTTCTTTTAGACATAGTTCTCTGCACACATGAGTGAACAGTTACAAAACAAGCCCGTCTCTCTTGGTTAGTACATTTTTGTAAACTTACTATACATTATTATACATAATTTTGAAATAGAGTTTTGTAAAAATTACGGGGTGTGCCGCTCTGCCAAAATAATAAACGTCTTATATTTTCTTTCGCATGAAAAATTAAGTTTTCTTTCGAAAAATTATAACAGTTCTTGGGGTAATAAATAATAAAATGTTATGGGAAATTTCGTGGCCAAAGTAGTGTAAAGTGCAAAATATGTGCCAAATAAAACTATGAAAATTATAGGACAATTAATTTCTTTTAAAATCAAAAATAATGTTCCCAATATTACAGAAAAACTTGGAAAAATGTCAGTTTAAATAAACACGTCCATACAATTCACCGATCCTACATGCTCCCCTCTCGTACTTTAAACTTGAAATTTTAGGTAAAACAGCTCAGTTGGTAGAGCACTTGCCCGCGAAAGGCAAAGGTCCCGAGTTCGAGTCTCGGTCGGGCACACGGTTTTAATCTGCCAGGAAGTTTCATATCAGCGCACACTCCGCTGCAGAGTGAAAATCTCATTCTGGAAACATCCCCCAGGCTGTGGCTAAGCCATGTCTCCGCAATATCCTTTCTTTCAGGAGTGCTAGTTATGCAAGGTTCGCAGGAGAGCTTCTGTAAAGTTTGGAAGGTAGGAGACGAGATACTGGCAGAAGTAAAGCTGTGAGACCGGGCGTGAGTCGTGCTTCGGTAGCTCAGTTGGTAGAGCACTTGCCCGCGAAAGGTCCCGAGTTCGAGTCTCGGTCGGGCACACGGTTTTAATCTGCCAGGAAGTTTCATATCAGCGCACACTCCGCTGCAGAGTGAAAATCTCATTCTGGAAGCATCCCCCAGGCTGTGGCTAAGCCATGTCCCCGCAATATCCTTTCTTTCAGGATTGCTAGTTCTGCAAGGTTCGCAGGAGAACTTCTGTAAAGTTTGGAAGGTAGGAGACGAGATACTGGCAGAAGTAAAGCTGTGAGACCGGGCGTGAGTCGTGCTTCGGTAGCTCAGTTGGTAGAGCACTTGCCCGCGAAAGGCAAAAGTCCCGAGTTCGAGTCTCGGTCGGGCACACGGTTTTAATCTGCCAGGAAGTTTCATATCAGCGCACACTCCGCTGCAGAGTGAAAATCTCATTCTGAAAACATAACCGAAAAAAGAATGGAGTTGCAAATTTCGTGCCGGCCGGGGTGGCCGAGCGGTTGTAGGCGCTTCAGTGTGTAACCGCGCGACCGCTACGGTCGCAGGTTCAAATTCTGTCTCGGGCATGGATGTGTGTAATGTCCTTAGGTTAGTTAGGTTTAAGTAAGTTCTAGGTGACTGATGACCTCAGATGTTAAGTCCCATAGTGCTCAGAGCCATTTTGAACCATTTATAAATTTCGTCATACAGGTTCAAATCGCTCTGAGCACTATGGGACATAACTTCTGAGGTCATCAGTCCCCTAGAACTTAGAACTACTTAAACCTAACTAACCTAAGGACATCACACACATCCATCCCCGAGGCAGGATTCGAACCTGCGAGCGTAGCGATCGCGCAGATCCAGACTGAAGCGCCTAGAACCGCTCGGCCACCCCGGCCAGCCGTCATACAGGCCTAGATGATCTTGCATGACCGCATATACCCAGAAGAATTTTATTTACTGTGACAACGGCAACAGAAGCCTACTCCCACATATTAAGTCAGACGGTAACACACACAATACTCAAGGATGTTAGATACAACCTTGCAGCTGTAGTCAGAAACACTGAAGCTCACTATATACCTTGACGCTGTGATGTATCTTGCACATTAAGAAATTAATAATATAGAATTCTTTTCCTTTTATGACGACTGTCAATGAACATGTTCGTCGTTTTGTCAAAGTAATTCTCATATACATATCTGAATGAAAAGGAGGCTCTATCTATGAAAATAATTGATGATTTTCATTTCTTGCTGTAATATGCATACTTACTTTCTCTACGTCGTTGGACCGAGCGAGGTGGCGCAGTGGTTAGCACACTGGACTCGCATTCGGGAGGACGACGGTTCAATCCCGTCTCCGGCCATCCTGATTTAGGTTTTCCGTGATTTCCCTAAATCGCGTCAGGCAAATGCCGGGATGGTTCCTTTGAAAGGTCACGGCCGATTTCCTTCCCCATCCTTCCCTCACCCGAGCTTGCGCTCCGTCTCTAATGACCTCGTTGTCGACGGGACGTTAAACACTAATATCCTCCTCCTCCTCTACGTCGTTGGGATCAGATGTGTCTGTTTTCTTCGGTTGAGTATTATTTGTAAAATACAAGAATTTCCGTTGTAAGCATATTTTCTTCTTGATATTATTTCAGTTTTAAATAATGGGTTAGTCGAACACAAAATCCGATGGGCCAGAGGAAAATCGTAATTGAAGGACATAATGACTAAATACGACATTTGTAGATGTTTATCGTGAGTTGGTGGTAAATTATTTAAAACAGCATTTTAAAATGGACTGCTATCAAAAGTATCATAATAGTTTCCAAGGAATTAAATATTCGTTCCAAATATTTAGTGAATTTTTTCAACAGTCGTCAATTGCGATGTTATTCGGGTGTGGAACAGTCCATAAACAATCTTGCATTTATTTTTTTCCACACATAACCCCTGTAACACGACGACGCGGTCCAGAATACTAACAGTTTTATGGACATGCGATATGCGGCTCTGCAGTACGGACGGCTGAGTAGCGCGATGTGTTTTGGCAACCAGCCCGGGCAGCCACTCTGCGGCACGTTGTGGCGTCCCAGATAAGCTCGTTACCGCACCACTCTGCTCCACTCTTCGACGGCGTAATTTGTTCCGCCACGAAGCGTGTGACGCCAAAGGGTATCGGGGTTTCCTCGCAGCCCGGAGGCGATGAACCATGACCTCTGTCCTTTACTGAGTACACCCCACGCAGGCAAATAAATAACTGGAGTAGTAATGTAACGTGGTACGTTGAGGTTCCTACTAGCCATTCCCAGTCGAATTCTGTTGGTCATAAAAAATGATGATGAGGTCCCATACTCCAAAGAGCGTTGGGGACGATGCGGGAGACCCGCACCGCCCTAGGCAAGGTCCTAGTGGAGGTGGTTTGCCATTGCCTTCCACCGACCGTAGTGCGGATGAATGATGATGATGAAGACAACACAGCAACACCCAGTCATATCGAGACACGAAAAATAACTGACCTAGCCGGGAATGGAACCCGGAAACCCCTTGCGTGGGAAGCGAGAACGCTACCTCAACACCACGAGCTGCGGACTCTGTTTGCCATGAAAGCTATGGTCAATATAAGAAGCGACGTTTCAACAAAATGCGAATCTGAATTAATCTGCGCAAAATTAAACAACGAATTTGGATCAAACAGGCTAACTGGATGCATTTTTAAACCACCTGCCTCAGGAGCCATATAAGAATATATTACCGTTCCTGTGTTGTTAAGAAGAACGATGCCATGTTCTTTCGGGCATGCACGCTGTATGGCGAGAATGAAAATTTGTGCTGGCCGGGACTCGAACCTTAATGTTACGAGGAGCCATGGTGGCAGAGCACTTCAGAGAAAACTAGGAAAATACCGGAAGTAAGTGTACTGATCATACTGTTGTGATAGGAGATCAATTTTTCAGATGTAGACGGGAAGTAACGCGATCAAGACTAGCGCCAGAGACAGGGATTGCTGTGTGATTGTTCGGAATGACTTACCTGAAAATGCCCTGGCTCATAAACACCTGCTCGAAGGTACGACTTTAATTCAGGATGTTTCTCTATCCCATGCTGCTACACATGTAGAAGATCTCTTGTGTACATCGTTTGGTGAAGATCGCGTGCAAGGCCACCACGTCTGTCGTGCTTGACCATGTGGGTCCCCAGACCTCAACCCGTGTGATTACCGGTTGCTGAGTTACCTGAAATATCAAGTCTACCGCTATCGTTCCATCTCGTAAAGGATGCTAAAAGATAACATCCGATGGCAATTTCTCACCATATGTACTGATATATTGCACATTGCATATCAGAACATTGTCCCTCGACAGCGGGTATTATTCACGAATGGCGGCCGACGTGTTGAGCATTCCTTATAAAGAACTCATCTTTGCCAAAAATCAGTTGTTATGTTGATTACTGATTTCAAATCTTATGATCTTGGTCGGTTTGTTGGTTTCAATTAAATCCAATGTCATTTGAAGCATGTGTATAAATTTTTACCTCTCTACCTACATTATTCCGTGGAGTATTGAATTTTCAAATGTTAACGGACTTTCGAGCCACCCTGTAGTATGTAACTGTGACATAACGCCGATAAAGAGTAATAAAGATTCTGCTGTTCCAATGTGTGTGATATCTTATGGGACTTAACAGCTAAGGTCATCTGTCCCTACGCTTACATACTACTAAATTCTCCTAAGGACAAACACACACACACGCATACCCGAGGGAGGACTCGAACCTCCGCCGAAACCAGCCGAACAGTCCATGGCTGCAGCGCCTTCGACCGCTCGGCTAATTCCGCGGAGCAAAGATTCTGCTCAAAAAAGTGTTGAGGAAATCATGTTGGCCTACATTTTATAGAGCACCCCCAATCTTTCGGCGGCGCCGCTAAGCAAGGCCGCTCATACGGTAGTTTGTTCAGAAGGTTAGGGGGGGAGGGGCGGATGAAGTAGTTTTAGTATTTTGCAAGACGAATGGCAACTTGTAAGTAGTCTGAAAAATGATCCATTTCCGACCCTGTACAAACATGCGCAATACCGACTTCAAATAATTTTCTTGAAAGAGAAACACCAGAGTACACGACATTTTTTCCTCTCCCTATGATCTAGCGGCGAGGGGGGGGGGGGGGGGGGGGGGGATTGGCTGTATGTGCTCCTTTGCTACTAAGTGAGTCGTACTGCCACAGTTGTCACTTGTCACAACTGGACTATGGAAGCCAGGCGCAGAGCGGACCAAAACATCGTTGCATTAGGTACAGCAATGGTGCCTGGCGGTTTATCCATAACGGGCCACAGCCCTGCGCTCACAATACTGACGACGCAGCAGAATGCGGGCCAACTACAGCAGCGGCAGGCCCATTGTTACACCTACTGGTGCCGCCCTGCTTTGGTGTACGTTGTTAAAAGCAGTACCTCCGCACACCAGCTGGGTACCGAAACGATATAAATACCCATCATTTTCGGCAGACATATGTTAGTCTGGCAACAGCAATTACGATTGGAGGTCCACACCTGGTGACAGAGTGTCAGTTCTGCAAGCTGCCATCGACACTTGAGCTCCACCACTGACGAGCGATCCTCTGGTGCTTAGTCCACACTTGTGAACGTGGCGCATCCAAGTGGTGCTCATCTCGGGTTCACTTCAGTCATAGACGGGATTCTGCCTTGGAAGGCAACCGTGGGTGTTTGTCCTACCACCTGCAATTGGGCAGAAAACCTGCCACTGAATGCCTCCGTTCGCATGGACGATCACCACTGTTGCGGCCTTTATTGTGCTACAAGAATTCGCGGGCCTTCCGCATCTGGCCCGAACTGCAAAGCCGCGCCAGGCTGGTGAATGTGCTGCCGCAGGCACCCAATGTAAGCAGTGCTGCTTCGCTGCTGACATCAGGCTGGCCACTGGCCACTTGCTGTCTTAGCGACCATCAGAATTGCCGCCGTTGCCTCACGTACAGGACGGCGTAGCTACAACAGTACGATGCTACGAGTGCTGTAGCTTCTTTGCTAAGAAAACGTGTGACTGTAATTCTACTTTCTTGAGCCTGCCCTGGCCAAATCCTCATGTCGACCCACTGCATGTGACAATCAGACATATGGTAAAGCAGGCTTATGTAAAAAAAAAAAAAATGGCTCTGAGCACTATGGAACTTAACTTCTGAAATCATCAGTCCCCTAGAACTACTTAAACCTAACTAACCTAAGGACATCACATACATCCATGCCCGAGGCAGGATTCGAACCTGCGACCGTAGCGGTCGCGCGGTTCCAAACTGTAGCGCCTAGGCTTATATAATTTAATTTATGGTCTTTAAGTCTATGCATTCACGGATTCAGTTGTACTTTATATTTCCATGAAAACATACTATTATTTTCATCAAACAATTTTCTGATCATAGTCTGAAATTTTATCATTGTAATCTTTTGCTTTCTCAACTATTTCATTCTCACTGCAGAATTGTAGTGTTTTAGAAACGTACTACTCTTCTTTGTCTGCTTTGTTGACGATTGAGTGGTGTAATGTCAGCTTGCTATTAATCTATTTTATTAATAATATCTCTCGATTATTTTTACTTTTCTTTTGTCCCCTTTCACTTTCTATTATTTCCTTAGCTCTAATACCAATCTTTTATGTGTTATGTTTATTAATTTGGCACCCTGTTTAGTGGCAACCATTAGATCAGCTATGATACGTTTCACATTGGTGTCACGTCATACGGAAGCTATATAATATTTTAATCCCTTGCTAAGGAGCGCTGTTTCAGAAAAGGAAAACGAAATATCTGTTGAGTTAACAATTCGTGGATAGAATTTATGTACCACTGAAGGTAATTCATTGGGAGGTCCAATTTTTAGTACAATCATGTTATTATCCTATTATGACTTTTTCTACACATTCATGCATGTAATTAATTTTGTTACCAATTAAACTAAGTAAATTGAAAAAGAATAGGGGGGACATCATGTTGGTAAGTGCAAGTTGTAATTTATATATTTGAAAATTTAAAACATCCATCATTCTATAAGCATCTCTAATTTCATACATCATATCATATTTTCCATTGTACGACAGTGTTAACATGAGATTTCGCATTGAACATCCCTGATGCATACTTTAGAATAATTTTAAAAGCCAAACATTGTTTATGAAAAGCAACTTTTGAATTTAATGTCGTTATTCTCGTTCTGAGTCCTCTAAATACTTTAAATTCTCCTGAAACCTGGCTTGGTAAATCATTCATAATTTTATATAACATTTTTGGAGAACAGCGATCTTTACTGTCATAAAATTGTTTAAAAACAGTCTTGATCATGTCCGATGTCAACTTCTCGCCGATTTCGGCCTCTTGGGCCATCATCAGAGTATGCAATATAATAACAAAAGTAAAAGTGCTGTATTACATAGATAAGTCAATGACGTAAAAGTATACTCTAAATCGATGCGTCATTAGCTATCTGGATGATGGCGATGACGCCTGACCCGCTGTGGAGGCCTCAGTCACCGTAACTGATGCTGATGGCTAAGCAGCCACGAGTTATATAAGGTAGAGAGAGAGCGCTCCACAGCCTAAACCATCGCCTTTAGCCAATGGGGAACGACTTAGATATCGTTTTGAGTCTTCATTTTTAAGTATTTATCTATTAAATTTAACTAATCAAAAAACGAGTTTCTATTCCCTTATGGCTCATAATCTATGTTACAGCCAGCCTCGTAAGAGATGATACACATATACAATATGTGATCAAAAGTATCCGGACACCCCCAGAAACATACGTTTTCCATATTAGGTGCACTGTGATGCCACCTAATGCCAAGTACTCCATATAAGCGACTCAGTAGGTTTTATGGAATTGAAGGCTATACACACAGCTGATTTGAATCATACTTAACGAAAAGAAAACAAAACGTTGTGTTGAATAATACAACTAATGTTCGGAGGGTCGTAATTTCTAGTGAATGGGGAGTTATCACAAAGGGAGTCCCAAAGGGTTCAATTTTGGGTCCCCCGCTGTTCCTCATTCATGTGAATGACCTGTCACGTAACGTTCAGCTAGCAGAACTGTTACTTTTTTGCACATGACACAAGTGTTATAATAAATCCTATTCCGGAAATAGATATGGTTAAGAATTTCTTTCAAAGAATTATTAAGTAGTTCTCAGAAAATGGACTCTCCATTAATTTTGAAAAAACTGACTATATCCAGTTCTGTACACCGAATAGAGTCATACAGACAATTGATGTAGCATATGAACAGGGCTCAGTTAACAGGGTAGATTTCTCCAAATGTTTGGGTGTTAACATTGATGACCCCCCATGAACCATGGGCCTTGCCGTTGGTGGGGAGGCTTGCGTGCCTCAGCGATACAGATGGCCGTAGGTGCAACCACAACTGAAGGATACCTGTTGAGAGGCCAGACAAACGTGTGGTTCCTGAAGAGGGGCAGGAGCCTTTTCAGTAGTTGCAGGAGCAACAGTCTGGATGATTGACTGATCTGGCCTTGTAACACTAACCAAAACGGCCTTACTGTGCTGGTACTGCGAACGGCTGAAAGCAAAGGGAAACTACAGCCGTAATTTTTCCCGAGGGGATGCAGCTTTACTGTATGGTTAAATGATGATGGCGTCCTCTTGGGTAAAATATTCCGGAGGTAAAATAGTCCCCCATTCGGATCTCCGGGCGGGGACTACTCAGGAGGACGTCGTTATCAGGAGAAAGAAAACTGGCGTTCTACGGATCGGAGTGTGGAATGTCAGATCCCTTAATCGGGCAGGTAGGTTAGAAAATTTAAAAAGGGAAATGGATTGGTTAAATTTAGACATATTGGGAATTAGTGAAGTTCGGTGGCAGGAGGAACAAGACTTTTGGTCAGGTGAATAAAGGGTTATAAGTACAAAATCAAATAGGGGTAATGCAGGAGTAGGTTTAATAATGAATAAAAAAATAGGAGCGCCGATAAGCTACTACAAATAGCATAGTGAATGCATTATTGTGGCCAAGATACACACGAAGCCCACGCCTACTGCAGTAGTACAAATTTATATGCCAACTAGCTCTGCAGATGATGAAGAAATTGAAGAAATGTATGAGGAGATAAAAGAAATTATTCAGATAGTGTAGGAAGACGAAAATTTAATAGTTCATAGGTGACTGGAACTCGATAGTAGGAATAGGAAGACAAGGAAACGTAGTAGGTGAATATGGATTGGGGGGGAAGAAATGAAAGAGGAAGCCGCCTGGTAGAATTTTGCACAGAGCATAACTTAATCATAGCTAACACTTGGTTCAAGAATACATGGAAGAAGCCTGGAGATACTGACAGGTTTCAGATAGATTATATAATGGTAAGACAGAGATTTAGGAACCAGGTTTTAAATTGTAAGACACTTCCAGGGGCACATGTGGACTCACACCACAATCTATTGGTTATGAACTGTAGATTAAAATTGAAGAAACTGCAAAAAGGTGGGAATTTAAGGAGATGGGATCTGGATAAACTGACTAAACCAGAGGTTGTACAGAGTTTCAGGGAGAGTATAAGGGTAAAATTGACAGGAATAGGGGAAAGAAATACAGTAGAAGAAGAATGGGTAGCTTTGAGGGATGAAGTAGTGAAGGCAGCAGAGGATCAAGTAGGTAAAAAGACGAGGGCTAGTAGAAATCCTTAGGTAACAGAAGAAATATTGAATTTAATTGATGAAAGGAGAAAATATAAAAATGCAATAAATGAAGCAGGCAAAAAGGAATACAAATATCTCAAAAATGAGATCGACAGGAAGTGCAAAATTGCTAGCAGGGATGGCTAGAGGACAAATGTAAGGATGTAGAGGCTTATCTAACTAGGGGTAAGTTAGATACCGCCATCAGGAAAATTAAAGAGACCTTTGGAGAAAAGAGAACCACTTGTATGAATATCAAGGGCTCAGATGGAAACCCAGTTCTAAGCAAAGAAGGGAAGGCAGAAAGGTGGAAGGAGTATATAGAGTGTCTATCCAAGGGCGATGTACTTGAGGACAATCTTATGGAACTGGAAGAGGGCAGGCTACTGACAGCTTTGGGAGAGCCAGTCCTGACAAAACTCTACTATCTGGTGAGCAAGATGTATGAGACCGGCGAAATACCGTCAGACTTCAAGAACAATATAATAATTCCATTCCCAAAGAAAGCAGGGGTTGACAGATGTGAAAATTACCGAACTATCAGTTTATAAGTCACAGCTGCAAAATACTAAAGCGAATTCTTTACAGACGAATGGAGAAACTGGTAGAAGCGGACCTCGGCGAAGATCAGTTTGGATTCCGTAGAAATATTGGAACGCGTGAGGCAATACTGACCTTACGACTCACCTTAGAAGAAAGATTAAGGAAAGGCAAAACAACGTTCCTAGCATTTGTAGACTTAGAGAAATCTTTTGACAATGTTGACTGGAATACTCTCTTTCAAATTCTAAAGGTGGCAGGGTAAAATACAGGGAGCGAAATGCTATTTACAATTTGTACCGAAACCAGATGGCAGTTATAAGAGTTGAGGGGCATGAAAGAGAAGCAGTGGTTGGGAACGGAGTGAGACAGGGCTGTAGCCTCTCCCCGATGTTATTCAATCTGTATATTGAGCAAGCAGTAAAGGAAACAAAAGAAAAATTCGGAGTAGGTATTAAAATCCATGGAGAAGAAATAAAAACATTGAGGTTCGCCGATGACATTGTAATTCTGTCAGAGACAGCAAAGGACTTGGAAGAGCAGTTGAACGGAATGGACAGTGTCTTGAAAGGAGGATATAAGGTGAACATCAACAAAAGCAAAACGAGGATAATGGAATGTAGTCGAATTAAGTCGGGTGATGCTGAGGGAATTAGATTAGGAAATGAAACCCTTAAAGTAGTAAAGGAGTTTTGCTATTTGGAGAGCAAAATAACTGATGATGGTCGAAGTAGAGAGGATATAAAATGTAGCCTGGCAACGGCAAGGAAAGCGTTTCTGAAGAAGAGGAATTTGTTAACATCGAATGTAGATTTAGGTGACAGGAAGTCGTTTCTGAAAGTATTTGTATGGAGTGTAGCCATGTATGGAAGTGAAACGTGGACGATAAATAGTTTGGACAAGAAGAGAATAGAAGCTTTCGAAATGTGGTGCTACAGAAGAATGCTGAAGATTAGATGGGTAGATCACATAATTAATGAGGAGGTATTGAATAGGATTGGGGAGAACCCTAGGTTCACTGTTTCCGATGTAATAGGGAATGGAAACGTGAAGGTATACGTACAGCACCAAAGCGTATTCCTAGGTTCACTGTTTCCGATGTGATAGGGAATGGAAACGTGAAGGGATACGTACAGCACCAAAGCGTATCGGCCGACCTCGTCTGTTGACTGACAGAGACCGCCGACATTTGAAGAGGGTCGTAATGTGTAATAGGCAGACATTTAGTCAGACCATCAAACAGGAATTCCAAACTGCATCAGGATCCACTGTGAGTACTATGACAGTTAGCCGGAAGGTGAGCCACACATCACGCCGGCAAATGCCAAACGACGCATCGCTTGGCATAAGGAGCGTAAACATTGGATGATTGAACAGTGGAAAAACCTTGTGTGGAGTGACAAATCACGGTACACAATGTGGCAATCCGATGGTAGGGTGTGGGAATGGCGAATCGTGACATTAAATTAACCAAAGTAATACGAGTAACGAGGAAGCAAATGGAATACCACAGACTAACACAAGAATGCCTAAATGCATGTCATACGTGAGACAGACGCAGTTCCGAGGGGAGAAACGAGAACAGAAGCCGAGAGCAGAACCGTGTTAGGCTAGAAGGCCCTACGATAAGAGATGGACACCCATGTCGCCAGCTAACCACCAGGACCACCCCCCACCCAATGTTAAAAGATAGAGCCCTCCCGAAAAACAGTATAAATCTTACGATAACACTAAAAGGGCCACACCAGCTGCAAGTTTCAGCGTAAGACATTTTCGCGTCTCTGTTACGTTGCAAACGTTATAAACATTGCCCCACCACGAAAAGTATAACGTTTCTCATTGTATAGACAGAATTTTTGTAGGCGGAGCTTAAGGTTAACATTGAGACCCTGATTGGTCAGATGAAAACACAGCCAGATAGTTTTTTTTTAAACCAACTTCGGTAAATTGTAAGAAGGAGAAGTTAGGAGAGAGTTGCTTCCGAGACGGCGTGGTGCGGGGAGCAGTGCCGTCTGCCGCCCCCTGACGAACACCGACAAGGTAATGAACGCACGCGATGCCGCATTTTTGAGTGCATAAGGCTTCACTCAGAACTGCAGAAGTCTCATCTGTTACACCCCCTTTTTACGTAATACTAGTGTCGATCGTCAATTGAAACTCATGGTACTCACATTTGCTGCGTAAGTTAATATCTGAAACGCGATGATTTTTCTGTTAAATAATTATTGAGAAGCCACATCAGCCACTGTAATTTACAACAAGTTAGATAAACATTTAAAGATAATTGAGGGTCACTGTAGACCACTTAGATAGTTTTCTCTTTTGTGAAACTTAATTTAAACCTAGATTATAGATGTGATATGGCATAGGTCATCCTTCGATCCATTGTAGAACTTGGAAACCAATTCAGGGAATATTCGTTCACATTT
Source organism: Schistocerca cancellata (assembly GCF_023864275.1). Lineage (NCBI taxonomy): Eukaryota > Metazoa > Arthropoda > Insecta > Orthoptera > Acrididae > Schistocerca > Schistocerca cancellata. The sequence goes on along the minus strand of NC_064626.1, from coordinate 1,098,910,306 downwards.
TTGTTGAACGCAGTTGGTTTTTATCATCCTGTATTAAAACATTTCCTTTTATCAATAGTGCAAATTATAAACAACGTTTTGTGAGTAGAATAAAATTTCCAATGGTAAACTTAACTGCTTTTTCGACGTTATTTTACCAGCTAACTAAAAATAGGAAAGCCTTGAACCCCTTCCACTAAATTTAGTTAGCATTAAGATTAAAAAAGTTAAATAATACCACCAAAAATCACAAACATCGATGTAATTAAAAAAGAACAGTTTTTGTATAATCTCTGTGTAAAATAGACCATGAAGATCAGAGACAATGCTTTATTGAAAACTCTCCTGTTTTGTTTCGTCTAGTGGCAGGTCGCCATTATAGTGCTGTCTGATAATTAACGTGAGTTTTATCTGTATTGAAAAATATAATAGAAATTATTATCAAAAGTGTGTATTATTAACATAGTTGTCACCTCTCATGATCGCATCCATTAATTATAAATAACAAAATTTTAACAGAACTTCGTAGTGCAGGGAGTTCATCTCCCCTAGGAGGATTTAGTCGGCCATTACGATGATTCTATTACTTAATTAGAATTTCAAGTCAAAGCATTAAATATAAATTCGAGAGACTTCTCAATTTCTATCTTTCGTTAATTTCAAAGTTAAATGACAGTATTGATAAATTTCATTTACTAAAATCCACAGCACTGAATGAGTTCAGTATGTTTCATTTTGGCCGCCTAACGGCAGATGATATTCTCTCCAGTTGCTCCTTGCAAATAATGAACAAGGTATATTGAAAATCATTACATTCCGCAATATCTCAGTTAATCTTTATGTAGTTTGGTACAGAAATAACCAGTACCCCCTGAGACCCATATTAATGATTACAGTTTGCGTAAGAATACGCATATTTTCGTTTCTAAATACACTCCTGGAAATTGAAATAAGAACACCGTGAATTCATTGTCCCAGGAAGGGGAAACTTTATTGACACATTCCTGGGGTCAGATGCATCACATGATCACACTGACAGAACCACAGGCACATAGACACAGGCAACAGAGCATCCACAATGTCGGCACTAGTACAGTGTATATCCACCTTTCGCAGCAATGCAGGCTGCTATTCTCCCATGGAGACGATCGTAGAGATGCTGGATGTAGTCCTGTGGAACGGCTTGCCATGCCATTTCCACCTGGCGCCTCAGTTGGACCAGCGTTCGTGCTGGACGTGCAGACCGCGTGAGACGACGCTTCATCCAGTCCCAAACATGCTCAATGGGGGACAGATCCGGAGATCTTGCTGGCCAGGGTAGTTGACTTACACCTTCTAGAGCACGTTGGGTGGCACGGGATACATGCGGACGTGCATTGTCAGTTGGAACAGCAAGTTCCCTTGCCGGTCTAGGAATGGTAGAACGATGGGTTCGATGACGGTTTGGATGTACCGTGCACTATTCAGTGTCCCCTCGACGATCACCAGTGGTGTACGGCCAGTGTAGGAGATCGCTCCCCACACCATGATGCCGGGTGTTGGCCCTGTGTGCCTCGGTCGTATGCAGTCCTGATTGTGGCGCTCACCTGCACGGCGCCAAACACGCATACGACCATCATTGGCACCAAGGCAGAAGCGACTCTCATCGTTGAAGACGACACGTCTCCATTCGTCCCTCCATTCACGCCTGTCGCGACACCACTGGAGGCGGGCTGCACGATGTTGGGGCGTGAGCGGAAGACGGCCTAACGGTGTGCGGGACCGTAGCCCAGCTTCATGGAGACGGTTGCGAATGGTCCTCGCCGATACCCCAGGAGCAACAGTGTCCCTAATTTGCTGGGAAGTGGCGGTGCGGTCCCCTACGGCACTGCGTAGGATCCTACGGTCTTGGCGTGCATCCGTGCGTCGCTGCGGTCCGGTCCCAGGTCGACGGGCACGTGCACCTTCCGCCGACCACTGGCGACAACATCGATGTACTGTGGAGACCTCACGCCCCACGTGTTGAGCAATTCGACGGTACGTCCACCCGGCCTCCCGCATGCCCACTATACGCCCTCGCTCAAAGTCCGTCAACTGCACATACGGTTCACGTCCACGCTGTCGCGGCATGCTACCAGTGTTAAAGACTGCGATGGAGCTCCGTATGCCACGGCAAACTGGCTGACACTGACGGCGGCGGTGCACAAATGCTGCGCAGCTAGCGCCATTCGACGGCCAACACCGCGGTTCCTGGTGTGTCCGCTGTGCCGTGCGTGTGATCATTGCTTGTACAGCCCTCTCGCAGTGTCCGGAGCAAGTATGGTGGGTCTGACACACCGGTGTCAATGTGTTCTTTTTTCCATTTCCAGGAGTGTAGCAGCGCTCACGCAAACTATTTATTAGAAAGCGGTGAGTCGCGCATTGTGTTTAAAACATATTATATCATACGTGCTTCGGGGCAGCCGATGTCCGTATGAGTGTTATCGCGGTTGTTGTTGTGGTCTTCAGTCCTGAGACTGGTTTGATGCAGCTCTCCATGCTACCCTGTCCTGTGGAAGCTTCTTCATCTCCCAGTACCTACTGCAACCTACATCCTTCTGAATTTGCTTAGTGTATTCATCTCTTGGTCTCCCTCTACGATTTTTACCCTCCACGCTGCCCTCCAATACTAAATTTGTGATCCCTTGATGCCTCAGAACATGTTCTGCCAACCGATCCCTTCTTCTAGTCAAGTTGTGCCACGAACTCCTCTTCTCCCCAATCCTGTTCAATACCTCCTCATTAGTTATGTGATCTACCCATCTAATCTTCAGCATTCCTTTGTAGCACCACATTTCGAAAGCTTCTGTTCTGTTCTTGTCCAAACTATCGTCCATGTTTCACTTCCATACATGGCTACACTCCATAAAAATACTTTCAGAAACGACTTCCTGACACTTATATCTATACTTGATGTTAACAAATTTCTCTTCTTCAGAAATGCTTTCCTTGTCATTGCCAGTCTACATTTTATATCTTCTCTACTTCGACCATCATCAGTATCATCGCAGTAGAAGTTAATTAAAAGTCTCATGCTAGCCCACGATATTTAAAGCCACCTCAACCAAAATCATAAAAAATATAATTATAAAAATAAAAGTATATAATTATTCCGTAACAAGTGGCATCACATACAAACACATATACACTTATACCTTGATAATGCCCGCTTCTCTTCTCTTCTGCTATTCCCTCTTTACTCTCCTGTGTACAAACATAGTACATCTGCGTACTTATTACAGTCGGCACCGCACTTACAGGCATTTAGCCGGTCGGCGTGGCCGAGCGGTTCTACGCGGTTCAGTCTGGAACCGCGCGACCGCTAAGGTCGCAGGTTCGGATTCTGCCTCGGGCATGGATGTGTGTGATGTCCTTAGGTTAGTTAGGCTTAAGTAGTTCTAAGCTGTAAGGGTCTGATGACCCCAGATATTAAGTCCCATAGTGCTCAGAGCCGTTTGAACCATTTGACAGGCATTTACATGGCGTCTCCTTCTTCTTTTTCTTTTTTCGCCTCCTCCAAATATCCTTCCAGTTTACATTTTACCTGGCATGGATTGTCGTTCCATGGGAAAAAAATATGGAAACGCATCTCCTCGTAAGTAAGCAGTGCACAGGATGATTCTTAATAACGTGTACAACACCCCGAAGCGACGCAGATGACGATGAAACAACTAATTTAATTTAAGACACACGGAACTGCAAATGATGGAAAGTACCACAAAAGTGGATGGCAAGAGTTGAACATGTGACATCACCGGATGACTTACCACGCCACACGTGCAGCGATTGGGCTTGTTGTTCCTGCTTTTGTTGGTAGTAGGAGTACTACACAACGAACGCCTAGGCTATTCACTTTTCGAGCCCCTTTTGTAAATGTGAACTTTGTAAACGTAGAAGTTAGAAAATTATTGTCTTCACTGCAACCCATCAAGATATGTCGTTTTTCGTGTTTCTTTCCTTTCCCCGTTTATTCCTTTGCTTACAGACTTTATGTAGTGAAGAAACCGTAGGTCATTTACTAGTAGCCACGCAGTTCGGAAGCTTACACTTATTTACTTGTGACGCAATACGGTGGCGTTTTGTTGCACTTTACTTTGCATTTAACCAGCGGAGACTGCGATACCAATTAATAAAACAACAAATCTTACGTCAATGTAAACAAATCACTGTCTAACGCAATGCAAAAAAAAGCACTGCCTGCTAGACAGAAGAGTCGAACCTTGAGCCCCACACTCTTTAGTCGCGCACATTTGCCAGGAGCCACAACGACAGCAGTACTTCGGTTGGGATGATTACGTGCAACAGACCCATAGGCTCCACTGGTGCACATATGGCGAGGTACGTCATCTGGTGACATCATGTGTTCAACATTTCCCATTCGATTTTGGGGTATTTTCTGACAATTGCGATCCCGAATGTCTCAACATAATCTAAGTCGCTTCAGGGATGTCTAAACGTTAACAAGAGTCACCCTGCCTACGAGATGTTGTGCTCATGTAATCGAGAACTGAAGCAAACATTAACCACTGTCACAGAAAATTTTTTGTACTTAGTCATTAGCCTTCTGACCGGTTAGTGGCATGCCATGACTTCCTCTACTTTCCCAACCTTCTCATCCCAGAGTGGCGAAAAAACCTAACGTCCTCAATCATTTGTAGTATCTGTTCGAATCACTGTCTTCCCCTACTGTTTTTATCATCTACAGTTGTCTCTACCACACAAACATCCTCATTCCTCGAACATAAGGTTTGACCTTTGCTTAAGACAGTATTACTACTCAGGGCACATATTGGTTGAAAGCACCGATGATGGCTGTCTTGTCAGCATCTTCCATATGTCCCTTTATTTGGTGTTCTACGGAAACATCCTCATTCCTCGAACATAAGGTTTGACCTTTGCTTAAGACAGTATTACTACTCAGGGCACATATTGGTTGAAAGCACCGATGATGGCTGTTAATCAGTTGAAATCGATTTGCAAAAGTGAATAAATAAAACAAGATTTTGCGACTGGTTCCTGCATATTTGGTAATTTTATTGTTTACGGTCGCTGCACGACTTGGGAACCACATGCAGCCCACCATTCAGCCTCATTCCTTGCCTTATCTGTCCAAAAAGATTTCTACTTCCTTCTACACCATCAGATGCTTCAGTTCTCCTGTTTTCCCACAGGCCATGTTTCACTCCCACATAGTCATGTGCTCCAAATGAAAATCTCAGAATTTCCCTTCTCGAACTACATTTCACACTAGTAGACTTTCTTTAGCCTGAAATATCCTCTTCGTCTATGCGAGTCTGCTATTTACGTCCTCCTTGCTCCTCCTGGGTTATTTGACTTCCAGGTAATTTCGTAGCTACGTGGTCTGCAGTTTTGATAATAAGTTTGTGTCTAATCTAGTTTCTGTTACTCCTCATTACTTTCGTATTTCTTCGGTTTACATCCAATCCACAATGTGCAAAATCAGTTGGTTCGTCGTAATGCAGACATGTACACGTAATAAGACGACAGCACAGAGTAAACATATGCATTACCTATCTAAACACTAAAAACATTCTAGATATGGGACTAATTTCTCTGTAAAATTATCATTCAGTCGAAACAACGATTAATAAAATTAACTGCAATTCAAAATTTAAAATATTCATAATTCGCCATTCAAAGCGCATAAAGGCCGATTTAGGAAGTCCTGGTGTATTAATGAGTAAAATAATAGTTAGGTATATTTTATTTCTGTGATATACTTTCCTCACTTTGATGATATATTATATTTCTAATATGTAAATTGGGTTTGCCTGTTGTCATTGCTAGCAGGCAGGCAGCTCTGTCTGAAATAACTATTCTTCTAGAAGGGATACCACTGGATAAACGACTGTGTACATGGTTACAACGCGACGGCTGCCCAGCACACTCTTCTCATATTGCAGCGCAAATATTAAACGAAAAGTTTCGTGACGTTGGATAGGAGTGAATGATGCAGTACAATGACTGGCCAGATTCCTTGACATCGCTCTTCTTGATTTCTTTCTACGAGGAGTCCTGAAATATGTTGGCTATCACGAAGACCCTACTACGCCAGACGACATGCGCCGTCGAATCGCCACAGCATGTATCGGCATATCATCCAGGTAATTTTTCTTCCGAATGGCAATTTCAAAAGTTCCTTGCAGTCGATAGTAAACAATTTGACTACATAATTAAGTGTGAAACTGCGTTTCGTTAGGGAAAGTATTTATATTGTGGATGACGTGTCGTCTGTCGCTCTGAATACACTTTTAGTTTGTATAAAGTGGATTCCGTCTAGTTACGTTCTTGAGTAGTATCTATAGGCACATTTGCCCCACAGCAGATGGTTTACAAAAAGAAGGATTCAACAGTATCCAGGCAAAGACATGTCACGTACTTTTCCTTTCAAATCAATAAAAGTTAATACAATAATTTCCTTTCTTCCTTGAACATGGCTATTTATCGTTACGAAGTACGGGCGATCGCCGTTCTTCGATTTTGACAATAAGCAGAAACGGGTAGGGTTTAAATCGAAAACAGCCTGACGAAACTATGGTAGTACACGCATTTAAAAGTGTTTTCCTAAGCGCCAACTAATGCGCCAGAATCTATCATTTTCCTTAGTTCCATATACAAAAATCTTATCTTACCCTGCATCTATGCCGTTTAGGTTAAAAAATGGTTCAAATGGCTCTAAGCACTATGGGACTTAACATCGGAGGTCATGAGTCTCCGAGACTTAGAACTACTTAAACCTAACTAACCAAAGGTCATCACACACATCCATGCCCGAGGCAGGATTCAAACCTGCGACCGTAGCAGCAGCGCGGTTCCGGACTGAAGCGCCTAGAACCGCTCGGCCACAGGTTCCGGCAGTGCCCTTTAGGAAATGAGGCTATATTCTGTAGGCTTGTGTTGCTGCATATAACGATGGAACCTCGCATGATAGCTTTGTTTAGCGATGTTTACGTCGCAATAGCTGATTCAGGTCATCGCTTCCCAATTATAGTACATTTCTCGGATTCTTATGGGAAGAGTTACAACTTCACCGTTAACAAGGCATTGTATCACTGTGCTCATTCTTTCAAGCAGTTTATGATTCTGTTATAAAGTACATCTTTCTATTTAAAAATTCATAATTCCTTCATTACCTCGATCGTTACAAGTACTATAATTTGCCGAAAACATCGTTTCGACACTTCGAACCGTTCAGAAAACAAAAATGTGTGTTACTTCTTACGAATCTCACCCTGTATATAGAAAGACGTCATTGACAGAAAATAAGAAATTACAAGAAAAAAAGCTCCAACATCAGTTGAACGTGGTTGATAAAACTGTGATACGTGACAGAATATGAAAATTTCTGACAGTCGCCTGCTTCTCGTGATCTACCCGTAACCTAACTACTAAAATTTCCAGTACTCAAATGGTATGTTTTCCAAGATGACACTGATATTTCGCCCGATAACGGGAAACCAACATCGTAGCTATTCATAGATTGTTGCCAAGTTTAGTTTTCAAGACAGAGCACTATAATATATGACGATAAGGAAGCCCACGTCGTCTTTACTCAGGTTTGTATCACACAAAAATAGAACCGTTTTGTAACGTTGCTGAAAAGTCATTTAATATATATCTTCCACTCACTCTAATATGGATAGCATACGATCAACTCATCCCAACAAGAGTGTTCCACAAGTATGTGACACAGAAGTATTCACTGAGGTGTCAAAAGTCACGGGAGAGCGACATGCACATATACAGATGGCGGTACTATCGCGTACACAAGATAGAAAAGGGAAGTTCACTGGTGGGGCTGTGATTTATATTCAGCTGGTTCACGTGAAAAGGTATCCGAAATTGTTATGGCCGCCTGACAGGAATTAACAGACTTTGAACGCAGAATGGTAGTTGGAGCTAGACATGTAGGACACTCCATTCCGGAAATCGCTAGAGAATTCAATACTCCGAGATTGAAAGTGTCAAGAGAGTGCCGAGAATCCCAAATTCCAGGCGTTACCTCTTACCCCGACGGCCTTCACTTAACCACAGAGGGCAGTGCCGTTGCGAAGACTCGTCAGTGCTACCATACAATCAACACTGCGTGAAATCACCTCAATGTGGGACGGACGTCTAACGTATCCTTTAGGACAGTGCTGTGAAATTTGGCGTTAATGGGCTATGGCAACAGACGACTGAAGGGAGTGTCTTTGCTAACAGCAACATCACCTTCAGCGTTCCTCCTGGGCTCATGACCATATCAGCTGGATCCTAGACGACTAGAAAACCGTGGTCCGGACAGATAAGTCGCAGTTCAGTTGGTGAGAGCTGCTGGTAGGGTTTCGAATGTGTCGCAGACCCCCCGAAGCCGTGGATTCAAATTTTTAACAAGGCACTGTGCATGCTGGTATCTCCATAATGATGCGGTCTGTGTTTACACGTAATGGACTGGATCCTCTGGTCCAACTGAGCCGATCATTGACTTGACATAGTTATGTTCGGCTAGGTCGAGACCTTATCCAGCCATTCATGCACTTAATGTTCCCAAACAACGATGGAATTTTAACGGATAATAATGCCCATCTAACCGGGCCACAACTGTTCGCGATTGGTTTGAAGAACTTTCTGGACAGATTGAGCGAATGATTTGGCCAACCAGATCGCCCGAAATCAGTCCTACCGAACGTTTATGGGAAATTAGCTAGAGGTCAGTCCGTGCACAAACTCCTGCACCATCAACACTTTAGCAGTTGTGGACGGCTATGAGGCACAATTGCTCAATAATTCTGCAGGGATATTCAACGACTTGAGTCCATGTCATGTCGAGTTGCTGTTCTACGCCAGCCAAAAGGTGGTACGGCACAATTGAGGAGGTATCACATGATTTTTGTAGCCTCAGTGTGTACATATAGACCAGCCAACGAATAAGCGGCATAGTAAGTCTGTTGGCACTATCAGTAGCTAGGCCGGCCGTGGTGACCGAGCGGTTCTAGGCGCTCCAGTCCGAAACCGCGCGACTGCTACGGCCGCAGGTTCGAATCCTGCCTCGGGCATGGATGTGTATGGTGTCCTTAGGTTAGTTAGGTTTAAGTAGTTCTAAGTTCTAGGGGACTGATGACCTCAGATGTTAAGTCCTATAGTGCTCAGAGCCATCTGAACCAATAGCTAGTTCAAATGTGTTTGAATTCCTAAGGAACCAAACTGGTGTGGTCATCGGTCCCTAGACTTACACACTACTTAAACTGAAACTAACTTATGCTAAGAACAACACACACACATACACACACACACACACACACACACACACACACACACGCCCGAGGGAGGATTCGAATCTCCGGCGGGAGGGGCCGCGCAGTCCGTGACATCGAGCCTCAAACCGCGTGGCCACTCAGCGCGGCCATTAGCTAGTGCCGTCCCCTTACGCGACATGTCTGGCATATTACTTCTGTAACATTTCCTAGGGTACAACTAGAGGCAAACCCTTAAACTTGTTCTCGCTTTGACCGTGCGCCCTGTCCACACTACATACCTGGTACTCCCGCGACGGTCGTATTATTTCTGCTCCACACTGCTGCTGGCTTGCCTGATATGTATATAAACATGCAAGTGGGTTAAGGGGAGCCACTCAACGCTAAACACAACACTGTCCTATGACTGGTATGAACAGTTATCTTTTGAGACGCTAAGAAAATCGCGGGTTGCAATGTTTACACACTTAGTCGTAAGTGTTGATGCCAATTAACATTCTTGCTAATTTGATGAGAGGTCATAATTAGCATTCTCTTATTGTTGTATAGTATTCTTGACGGTGTTAATGTCTGTCACAATTATACTTCATGCTGTCACACGTATTTCACCGTCTTACTCTGGCCGAACTTTCGGTGATAGATATACAGGCAATGATGATGATTTTCTGTCCACAATTATCACTTGGACGAGTGTACGCATAACCGACACGACGCGGGTGATTGTTGATGATCGAATGGTCGAGTCAAAGTTCTTACGCTCGTCACGTACACACATATATCTGGTACCAGTTATTCTTGATACTTGCCATAATATGACACGGTTCTTAAAAGTTAATTTACGTTTCACAGTTCTCTCACTTGTACGAGCGTGCGCGTAACCCTCGCGTCTTGGCTGATTGTTGATGATGCGAAAACGCGATGAGCGAACGCACGTTCTCACGCTCGCTACAAGACACTGGCACTTGATTTCTCTCCTTTGCGGTAAACTGTTTTACTGATTCACAGTTGTTTTATTCTGGGAGACCGAACACAACGCGGATGATTGATGTTGTACGTTACAACACGCAAAGGGGTGGATACTCAAATACGTTATCGGCGGCACTGCTCATACTTAATTACTTCTTTACGCACTTTTCACTGAATCCACTTCCATATCTCATTACCTCACAATAATAGTACGTGCAGCCACACTTGAACTTCCATAATAATGCCTTTCCCATGCAGAGCTACCCACAACACAACATAGCAGCACCATGTCCCGTACTCGACTCTGCAATGCAGCCGCTGGCAAAGATACTCGCAACCAAGCCAACGATATGACCATATCCTTACACTTATGCTATTTCTTCTTGTTTGCATCATTTTGAGGCGTTGTCCTTCGGTAGCACATATCTTTGCGACAGTTTGTACTCTCTGCTTCCTCTGTTCACTGAACCTGATATATCGCTGACTAAAACTCTTAATACCCTCTAAAGACGTTTGTGGAAGACTTTTATAAAACACGTTTTACAAAATCTTTGACTGAGTACTAAAATTCTTTCCTAACACCTTTTACATAAGCAAGAGATTCAATCTATATGCGCTTCAATTAAACATCCTGACGAACTGAAAAGCTACTTGACTCACACATACACTTTATGCAGTTGTTATTATTTCATTCAATCTAAAATGTTTCTTGTACTGTTTTATAATCTGATGAACTACTTGCTGAATACTTGAATAGCCCAATGAGCGAAACTAGTTTTACTGAGAAATATACTCGTGCAACTATAGCTGTGGTTTAATCTAAATAGCACCATATATCTACTGTTACAAATAGCAAATCGTAGAGTGCTATAAAACAGATGAATGAGTATATATTGTATGAAGAACGCAAACGTTTATCTACTGACTTATTTTTTTAGTACAACAAAATATTTAAAATAATGTAACTCTATTTGACAATATGCATCCCTGAATGTGGCTAGGCTATGCATTCCGTACTATCAAAGTTTTGTGGTAGAGTGTTAAATTTAACTGCCAGTAAACATCGCTCGCTGTTACCATTGACAGTTCTACAGACGCACAATTAATAGGAAACGACAAATCCACCAGAACTGAACTGATCCGCTGGAGACAGCAAAGGGAATTTAATTTCCTGCGGGACTCAATTTTTGTCATCAGAGGCTCTGCTGTTTTATCCGCTCCTCTCATCCTCCACATCTGTCACTCCCGCGCACGTACACGCACATTCGAACTCACCAGCGCAGAAAAAGCGAAGCTTGCAGCTGGCGAGGTACGTCGTCTGCTTTGCGTTCAATTGATTAATTTTAATACTGCAGCACCGGATGTTATCCAGTTGCAGTCTTATAAAAATATTCCACAGTTCTGAGGAAATATTGTACATGTTTTTAACAAAATTTGACCTTCGAAAGAATTTCATGAGTCGCAAATGAGGACGATTTTAGTAACGTATTCAAGCGACGGACGTAGTAAGTTTTTTTAGCGTGGCCCTCACTATAGGAAGACGTTGGAATGCATGATCAACCGTCGTCTGACCTGGGTCCTGGAACAGCAGAAACTACTTGGTAACTCAACTATGAGTTGCAGAGACATCGTTCAAACGTCAACAACCTCATCTTGCTGGACGATGGAATACAACAGTCTTTCTGAAGCAGGCAATATCTAATAGACAATTTCTTCGACTTCGCGAGGACCTTTGCTCCTACTTGGAGACATCTTCTTTCACTTTGGGGTCAGTGATGTTCTGGTCTTTCAGAACTTTTCGAACAGGAAAACGGTATCCTTAGGGGTCCGTTTTAAACTTGACTGTTTTATATAGCTATCGGTAGTATTACGTCCACAGGTAATTTATTTTACTACCGAAGTCCCGGATGATAAACACTCCAACGTAATACAAAATTATTTCATTGATATGTGGAAATATGAAAAAAAAAATTGCATTTATCGACAGCATAGTGTCAACAGTTCATGTTCATTTTTTACCTTTTATATCTTGTTTAACAGTAAAGCGCGATGTGCCGCTTTTGAAACATTTTTGATTATCGGGAGCTGCTTGCGACACTTGGCTCCGAGTATTGGTGTATCTTGTCTGACAAAGCCGTGCAGGGAGGCGGTAGAAGGAGCGAGAGGAATCTAGTGCGGCCCACGGGGCCAAACCTACATGGAAAAACACGAAACAAGCAGAGTAATTCTTCTCCACATCACAAGGAACGCTAGAGGGACAAATCAAAGCATCCTGTTGGCTAATGAGAGCTCTCCAACGGCGGCTGGTTCTATAGTGTACGCGTACTGCGAAGGAACGAAACTTGTCCAGCTTGAAGGGGGAAACCAGATGGCGCTATGGTTGGCCCGCTAGATGGCGCTGCCATAGGTCAAACGGATGTCAACTGCGTTTTTTTAACAATAGGAACTCCCATTTTTATTACATATTCGTGTAGTACGTAAAGAAATATGACTGTTTTAGTTGGAACACATTTTTCGCTTTGTGACAGATGGCGCTGAAATAATCACTAACATATGGATCACAATTTTAGACGAACAGCTGGTAACAGGTAGGTTTTTTAAATTAAAATACAGAACGTAGGTACGTTTGAACCTTTTATTTCGTTTGTTCCAATGTGAAACATGTACCTTCGTGAACTTATCGTTTCTGAGAACGCATGCCGCTACATCATGATTACCTGTAAATGCCACATTAATGCAATAATCGCTCAAAATGATGTCCGCCAACCTCAATGCATTTGGCAATACGTGTAATAACATTCCTCTGAACAGCGAGTAGTTCGCCTTCCGTAATGTTCGCACGTGCATTGACAATGTGCTGAAGCATGTTGTCAGGCGTCGTCGGTGCAGCACGATAGCAAATGTCCTTCAATTTTCCCCACAGAAAGAAATCCGAGGACGTCAGATACGGTGAACGTGTGGGCCATGGTATTGTGCTTCGACGACCAATCCACCTGTCATGAAATATGCTATTAACTATCGCTTCAACCGCACGCGAGCTATGTGCCGGATATCCGTCATGTTGGAAGTACATCGCCATTCTGTCATGCAGTGAAACATCTTGTAGTAACATCGGTAGAACATTACGTTGGAAATCAGCATACATTACACAATTTAGGTTGCCATCGATAAAATGGGGGTCAATTATCCTTCCACCCATAATGCCGCACCTTACAGTAACCCGCCAAGGTCGCTGATGTTCCACTTGTCGCAGCCATCGTGGATTTTCCATGTCCCAATAGTGCATATTATGCCGGTTTACGTTACCGCTGTTGGTGAATGACGCTTCGTTGCTAAATAGAACGCGTGCAAAAAATCTGTCATCGTTCAGTAATTTCTCTTGTGGCCAGTGGCAGAACTGTACACGACGTTCAAAGTTGTCGCCATGCAATTCCTGGTGCGTAGAAATATGGTACGGATGCAATCGATGTTGATGTAGCATTCTCAACACCGACGTTTTTGAGATTCCCGATTCTCGCGCAATTTGTCTGCTACTGATGGCGGATTAGCCGCGACAGCAGCTGAAACACCTACTTGGGCATCATCATGTGTTGCAGGTCGTGGTTGACGTTTCACATGTGGCTGAACACTTCCTGTTTCCTTAAATAACGTAACTATCCGGCTTGGCATTTTGACCACAAAAGCCATACATCAACACGATATCGACCTTTTCCGCAATTGGTAAACGGTCCATTTTAGCACAGGTAATGTATCACGAAGCAAAGACCGTCGCACTAGCGGATTGTTACCTGATACCACGTACCTATACGTTTGTGACTATTACAGCGCAATCTATCAAAAAGCGAAAAAAGTGGTCCAACTAAAACATTCGTATTTCTTTACGTACTACACGAATATGTAATAAAAAAACGGGGGTTCCTATTTTTTAAAATACGCAGTTGATATCACTTTGACCTACGGCAGCGCCATCTAGCGGGCCAACCATAGCGCCATCTAGATTCCCCCTTCAAGCTAGACGAGTTTCGTTCTTCGTAGTTTCTTCGTTTGATGCTTATTTCGTGAGATATTTGGCCCCGTCACTATCAATGGACCACCCTGTAGAATGTATCGAGTGTAAGTGCAGATATCTCCATTGGTGACTGAGCATGGTGTAATGAAAGACGTTACATCTGTATTTACGTCATTTGCAGACTAATAGTTACAGCTACTACAAACTACTTTTTTCGGTTGGTCACTACCTCCAAGTTAATGTGGCAAGAGCAAGCCCTTCATGCTTATTTTCCCGTGGGCAGCAGATCAAGTGTTGAAGTGGACACAAAACCGTTAGCCTGTACTGATAGGCTAGTCCACGTAGTGGTGCTGTTACGACCGTGCAGAAAACGTAAGGTTGTAAATTATTTGAAGTCTTTGTGAGAAGATTGTTCGATGCAGAGAAAAACAACCAGCATACTGTTGTGTGTACATTTTGAGTTACGACATATAAAAATATCTGAACTTACAACCGTTACATTCTGTATTTGGTTACATCTTCGTTATAAGATTATACTTTAGATTACGTAGCCTTCACCGTGGAACTGGAAAGAATTTATGCTGAAAAAAATCTTACTGTTTATATTACAATAATATATTTAGCTGAAAGCGTTTTCATTATTTCTAAATGAAATGAATTATCTTCTATCACGAATTAAGCTCTCTGGATCCTGTCTATTTATTTGAATGTGTTTGATGTGTCCTTAACAGTTGTGCTAGTGAATGTGATCAAGAATTACATTTTTCAGGATATTCAACACAGCTGCTTCTGAAGTGCAAAAGCGTTTGTCAGATGTCACCTTATGTGGACTGTGCTAGTGTTTTTGTACATGAGGACTATTTTCCCCCAAAAAGACTTCATGAATAAAAGTAGGCATGCTACTAATCCCAGAAGTGGATCAGGTGTCACCAAGCACTAGCTGTGGGAGGTGTTCGTTAAACAACTACTAATAGCAGTAGTGAAGGTGATGTTAGAGAATTACCAAGGAGGCTGTGATGAACAGAGTAATTCTTTGTGTGGTACACTTCAAAATTTTTTTGTTCCCTCTCAAAATGAATCTATATAGCGACTACGCGGTCTTATCTGAAACATTTATTAACGAGGAGGAAAGTGTAGTTTTGGGTACAGCTAGTTGTATGCATGGTTAGATAAATATGTACACCAGGGAAAATTGGATGATAAATGGTATTCGCTGTTTATATTTCCAGACGGAATAAAAGTATATAGAGTCCACTTTACTGAACAGTATATATTAAGAAAATGTGTAGCATTTGTCATTCACAGGTACGTCAGGTCCTGGAAACACGCCACCTGTAATAAAAGGACTAATGGGGTTAAGTAGAAATGGAATAAAATGCTTAAAGAAGTTTGACAGCTCTTGGTTAATCCTTAAGAAACAAAAATTGGTAATTATTATTTGTTTTCATTTTATTTTTTCCATCCCCATTTCCCATTTGTGATACTTTCCTCTCAATCTTGATGTTGTGTCTTGATGAAGCCAGTGGTAAGTAGGCCACATTTCCCGAAATATAGTTGTCACAAATTTTACATGGCAAGTACGCATACATGCTTCATCCACTTCTACTGATGACAGAGTAACCACTGGGTTGGTGGTACTATTTTTTGGTGGTAGTGTAGTAATTCTAATAATTGAAATGTAAATTATTTGAAGTTTAATACTGCTATGATATGTCCTGCGTTATTTCTCAGTTACTATTGTGGTATAGGTCAAATGAGAAGATCATGCCCAGCAAATTACCATATGTAAAATTAGCAATTTATGCCACAGTTACTGCCGTAGACCTGTAGAGGTGGGCAGTGACTTAAAAAATGTTAACACTTCTTGACAAGTGCTCAATAAAATAGACTAAAATATTATTAACAACAGGTAATTGGGAGAGTGCATGATTCAAGAAAGGAACTTAATAGTCTATAGATTGGCCTATTGCTCACGATTACATTATGAATTCACCTCCACGTGTGTATCAAGAAAAATTCAATATGTATCGTCTGTAGCTCGAACATGCAAGAAGGAAGGAAAATTGGTGTTTCACATACTGTCGACTGAACACACATACGACAAGAAAAATTTAAAGATCACATAGAGAAATTTAACTTTTGTTTTAATAAATTAGTGAATTATTCAAATTACCCTGCCGGTACCAACGACTATATACACTTCACTTGTGTTTCGTGAGTTATTTCCGTAGTTCTGCATAATCAATCTGGAATATGCTTGAACAACTATTTTTCCCATTGTGGCCGACGCGGGAAAAAAGTCACTGCTATACTGCAGTATATTATAACTATGTTTAAGTTGTTTTATTTTGACGCTAGCCAAAAATATTACTTTGGAAGCTCAAAAAATTGGAATTACTAAAATTAAATGCATAAAAGAACATACTGTATACGCTGCAGGGACGCTACCCGCAATGTTTGCTTTGTTTAGTTCATCTCAACATCACTAGGGGCACAGCCGTCGCTCTGTGTTTCGATCTCTTAGCGTGGGACTTGCGCTTCTCTCTTGCCTGCCTGCGAACGGGAAAATTCCCTGGTGCAGGAGTAAACTGACTGCTGAAGGTAGCTAATGAGTGTTGGCAGGAGTGTAATTGTACTGTAAGCGACGAGAGGTGGCGTAGTGAATGTTTCTGACTGCACCTGCTGAACGTACACTATGTGATCAAAAGTATTCGGACACCCACAAAAACGTATCAGGTGCATTTTGCTGCCACCTACTGCGACGTACACCATATCAGCGATCTCAGTAGTCATTAGACACCGTGAGAGAGCAGAATAGGGCGCTGCGCGGAACTCACGGACTTCGAACGTGGTCCGGTGACTGAGTGTCACTTGTGTCATAAGTCTGTGCGAGAGATTTCCACATTCCTAAAGATCCCTAGGTCCACTGTTTCCGACGTGATAGTGAAGTGGAAATGCGAAGGACACGTACAGCACCAAAGCGTACAGGCCGACCACGTCTGTTGACTGACAGAGACCGCCGACAGTTGGTCGTGATGTGTAATAGGCAGACATCTATCCAGACCATCACACAGGAATTCCAAACTGCATCAAGATCTACTGCAAGTACTATGACAGTTAGGTGGGAGGTGAGAAAACTTGGATTTCATGATCGAGTGGCTGCTCATAAGCCACACATTACGCCGGTAAATGCCAAACGACACCTCACTTGGTGTAAGGAGCGCGAACATTGAACTATTGAACAGTGGAAAAACGTTGTGTGGAGTGGCGAATCACGGTACACAAGGGGGTAATCCGATAGCAGGGTGTGGCTATGGCGAATGCCCGATGAATGACATCGCCGGCCGGAGTGGCCGTGCGGTTCTAGGCGCTACAGTCTGGAGCCGAGCGACCGCTACGTTCGCAGGTTCGAATCCTGCCTCGGGAATGGATGTGTGTGATGTCCTTACGTTACTTTGGTTTAAGTAGTTCTAAGTTCTAGGGGACTGATGACCTCAGAAGTTAAGTCGCATAGTGCTCAGAGATATTTGAAACATTTTTTGAATGACATCTGCCAGAGTGTGTAGTGCCAATAGTAAAATTCGGAGGCGATGGTGTTATGGTGTGGTCGTGTTTCTCATGGAAGAGGCTTGCATCGCTTGTTGTTTTGCGTGGCGCTATCACAGCACAGGCCTACACTGATGTTTCCAAAAGTGGTTCAAATGGCCCTGAGCACTATGGGACTTAACATCGGAGGTAATCAGTGTCCTAGATGTATAACTACTAAAACCTAACTAATCTAAGGATATCACACGCATCCATACTCGAGGCAGGATTGGAACCTGCGACCGCAGCAGTAGCAGCAGCGCGGTTCCAGACTGAAGCCATTGACGTTTTAAGCACCTTGTTGCTTCCTACTGTTAAAGAGCAATTCGGGGATGGTGACTGCATCTTTCAACACGATCGAGCACCTATTGATAATACACTGTTTGTGGCGGAGTGGTTACACGACAATAACATCCCTGACCTGAATCCTATAGAACACCTTTGGGATGTTTTGGAACGCCGACTTAGTGCCAAGCCTCACCAAACGACATCGATACCTCTCCTCAGTGCAGCAATCCGTGAAGAATGGGCTGCCATTCCCCAAGAAACCTTCCAGCACCTGACAGAACGTATGCCTGCGAGAGTGGAAGCTCTCATCACGGCTAAAAGTGGGCGAACACCATATTGAAATCCAGAATTATCGATGGAGGGTACTACGAATTTATAACTCATTTTCAGCCAGGTATCCGGATACTTTTGATGACGTAGTGTAGTTTGCTTTCACCTGCCGGCCGGTGTGGCCGAGCGGTTCTAGGCGCTACAGTCTGGAACCGCGCGACCGCTACGGTGGCAGGTTCGAATCCTGCCTCGAACAAGTTAAGTCCCATAGTGCTCAGAGCCATTTGAACCATTTTTTGTTACCCTGTTTCTTATTCTTAATTAAGTGAATGATATGTGTGGATAAATTAACTGAATGAATTGAATTATATATGCGGCTACCTGTCATGAACCATGGACTTTGCTATTGGTGGGGTGATTTGCACGTCTCAGCGATTCAAATAGCCCTACTGTAGGTGCAATCACAGCAGAGGGGTATCACTTGAGAGGCCAGACAAATGTGTGTTTCCTGGAGCACGGGGACAGCCTTTTCAGTAGTTGCAGGGGCAACATTCTAGATTAGTGGCTGATCTGCCCTTTCAGTATCAACAAAAATAGCCTTAGTGTGCTGGCTCTACGAACGGTTGAAAGCAAGGCGGAACTGCAGCCGTAATTTTCCCCGAGGGCATGCAGCTCTACTGCATGGTTAAATGATGATGGGGTCCTCTTGGGTAAAATATTCCGGAGATAAAATTGTCCTCCAGTCGGGTATCCTGGTCGGGGTCTACGAAGGAGGATGTCGACATCAGAGAAACCAGAACCGGCGTTGTACGGGTCAGGGCGTAGAATGTTAGAACCCCTAGTCAGACAGATACGTTAGAAATTGGACAGGCTGAAATTAGATATAGTGAGAAGTAGTGAAGATCGGTGATATTTTAGATATAGTGAGAAATAGTAAAGGTCGGTAATAGGAAGAATAAGAGCTCGGCCCATGTCAGTACAGGGTTGTAAATACGAAATCAAATAGGAGGTAATGCTGAAGTGGGTTCAATAATGAATAAGAAAATAGGAATGCGAGTAAATCACTATGAACAGCATAGTGGACGCGTTAACATAGCCCAGATAGACACGAAGCCCACACCCACAGCAACAGTACAAGTTTTTGTGCCAATTACCTCGGCAGATGGCAGTGATTGAACAACGACATGATGAAATAAAAGAAATTATTCAGATAGTTAAGGGGGACAAAATTTAATTGTGATGGGGTACTGGATTTCGACAGCAGTAAGAGAAGGAGAAATGGACCCTGGTTATCGACTGGGGAATAGGAATAAAAGAGAAAGCTTCCTGATGAAAGTTTTTACAGAGCATCGTTTGATCTTCATTAACAATTGTCTTAAGAAACATGAAAGATGGTTGTAAAAGTGAAAGAGACCAAGAGACACCGGAAGGTTTCATGCTGACTATGAAATGGTAAGTACGCTCGAATCTATGGGACAGAGGAGGGGGGGGGGGGGGGGGTTGTGCAAACCGGGGTATATGCCCCGGGCGACAATTTCAGGGTGCACCAAACTCATATTCTTGAAGGAAGAAAACCTTGTTTCACAAACCGCCTATCATTCAGCGCACGCTGTCTACCAATTATTCTCATAATTTTGAAACACATCCCTGTTTGTTTTGGTTTTTCAACATTTTTGAACAAATTCTAAGTTGATTTCTGAACGAATCATAAGTTCATTTATGAATGCGTGCACAGTGTACATGATATCTCTGCCAGGGGATTCGCCGACGCATCTAAAAATAAAAAACTTTTCCGTAAAGAAAGGAGAGGGGCTGTACGAGATGACATGAACAAACCCGAGCGGGTGAATGCCAATTGCTTCTGTGGCTGACTATGTGTGCGAACGATCAGCGTTGTTATAATTACTAGCGAAATCCACAGATTCATACTACCAGAACGGAAATAAATGAACAACAGGAATAAAAGGTAAGGAATCTTACGTATTAATCTTCTCAATGTACCCAAGAAAATGAAATTTTGCTACAAAATGTTTGCAGGTAGGGCCAGTTGTACAGTCTCCGGTTAGCAGCCACTTTAGTCATATTTTCGGGATAAAGCGGAAAACGCGTTGCACGAACACGTAATAACGCCTAACCGGAGAATAGACGTGGACTAACTGAACTGGTGATTCTGGCAGGGTTAGTGAAGTTAACTGGAGATACGTTTTGACAATGGTAGGAACAGTTACAGAATTTGTGATGGCAAGATTGTTTGTTAGAATGAGGAAGGAGAAGAAATGGGGACGTCACACAAATTATCTTGAAGTAAATGACGTTTCGGAATATACACTCCTGGAAATGGAAAAAAGAACACATTGACACCGGTGTGTCAGACCCACCATACTTGCTCCGGACACTGCGAGAGGGCTGTACAAGCAATGATCACACGCACGGCACAGCAGACACACCAGGAACCGCGGTGTTGGCCGTCGAATGGCGCTAGCTGCGCAGCATTTGTGCACCGCCGCCGTCAGTGTCAGCCAGTTTGCCGTGGCATATGGAGCTCCATCGCGGTCTTTAACACTGCTAGCATGCCGCGACAGCGTGGACGTGAACCGTATGTGCAGTTGACGGACTTTGAGCGAGGGCGTATAGTGGGCATGCGGGAGGCCAGGTGGACGTAGCGCCGAATTGCTCAACACGTGGGGCGTGAGGTCTCGACAGTACAGCGATGTTGTCGCCAGTGGTCGGCGGAAGGTGCACGTGCCCGTCGACCTGGGACCGGACCGCAGCGACGCACGGATGCACGCCAAGACCGTAGGATCCTACGCAGTGCCGTATGGGACCGCACCGCCACTTCCCAGCAAATTAGGGACACTGTTGCTCCTGGGGTATCGGCGAGGACCATTCGCAACCGTCTCCACGAAGCTGGGCTACGGTCCCGCACACCGTTAGGCCGTTTCCGCTCACGCCCCAACATCGTGCAGCCCGCCTCCAGTGGTGTCGCGACAGGCGTGAATGGAGGGACGAATGGAGACGTGTCGTCTTCAGCGATGAGAGTCGCTTCTGCCTCGGTGCCAATGATGGTGGTATGCGTGTTTGGCGCCGTGCAGGTGAGCGCCACAATCAGGACTGCATACGACCGAGGCACACAGGGCCAACACCCGGCATCATGGTGTGCGGAGCGATCTCCTACACTGGCCGTACACCATTGGTGATCGTCGAGGGGACACTGAATAGTGCACGGTACATCCAAACCGTCATCGAACCCATCGTTCTACCATTCCTAGACCGGCAAGGGAACTTGCTGTTCCAACAGGACAATGCACGTCCGCATGTATCCCGTGCCACCCAACGTGCTCTAGAAGGTGTAAGTCAACTACCCTGGCCAGCAAGATCTCCGGATCTGTCCCCCATTGAGCATGTTTGGGACTGGATGAAGCGTCGTCTCAGGCGGTCTGCACGTCCAGCACGAACGCTGGTCCAACTGAGGCGCCAGGTGGAAATGGCATGGCAAGCCGTTCCACAGGACTACATCCAGCATCTCTACGATCGTCTCCATGGGAGAACAGCAGCCTGCATTGCTGCGAAAGGTGGATATACACTGTACTAGTGCCGACATTGTGCATGTTCTGTTGCCTGTGTCTATGTGCCTGTGGTTCTGTCAGTGTGATCATGTGATGTATCTGACCCCAGGAATGAGTCAATAAAGTTTCCCCTTCCTGGGACAATGAATTCACGGTGTTCTTATTTCAATTTCCAGGAGTGTATATAGTGTTAATAATATGTAATGTTGAACTATTTCCTAATGAGAAACTTTTTGCTTGCAATAGGCCTAATAGGCGTTTGATAAAGGTACTTCGTTAATTATACTTTGTCGTATTATCTGTCTAAATGAAGTGGATAAAAATGAGCATTTGTGCCAAAATAGTCTCGCCTTTTTGGCATATGTTAAAATTTCTGGAGTATTAGAAAGGCCTGTTCCGTTTTACCTAGCAGACAGTGACAAAATGGACGCAATAAAATCGAGAAACCACACCACTCTTGGGTGCTATTCGTATTAACAGCTTTTTGATTTATCATGTATCAAAACGTTTGACGAACTTTGATGACGCAATAGATACTTTCTAAGAAACGAAAGAATTCCCTGAAAAGTTTTAGCAAGATTAGAGAGAAAGAAATGCTGGGGCCTAAGGATTCAAGAAATTTATACTGTTTTGCTTGTCGCTTGTCTTTGCTGCTTTTCTATTTACTACATTTAATTTTATGTCATACAAAAGAGAAATTTGTTAGCTAACAAGAAATAAAAAGTGCAAATTTCTTATTCTCCCAGTTACAAACAATCCCATCCGGTATTAATTGTGAGGTTTTCTTTATAAAATGGGGTAGGATGCCAGACCGGCCGACTGGGAGCAGGAGAGGCACCTCAGGATATTTTCATTTCCACTGTCCTGAATGTAGGCTTGATGGCTTCCATTACAATGTATACGTGTTTACATTCCACAGAGTGAAAACAGTGACGTGGAACACAAGACTGCTGTAAGATAAGGTGCGGCACTGCACTTTGGCACACTTAAGACCAAATAACATGTCTCACATTTCCTTGAAAATACATGCTTTATACATCAAACTCTTAACAGAGATCTGCGCTACAAAATGAACATATTTTTGAAAAATCCATTTTTCTTACTTTTTGATATCCCACCTCTGATCACTGACGCTCAAGAGGGGCGGGGGGGGGGGGGGCGCCGCTGTCAAATTTTTCCCCGGTACGGACATATTGTAGATCCGGGGCTGATGGTAGGCCAGAGATTTTGAAACCTAATTTTAAATTGTAAGTCATTTCAAGGGGCGGGTGTTGGCTGTGACCACAATTTATTGATCATAAGTTGCTGTTCTGTTGTTTGAAACTGAAGAAATTTTAAAAAGGTAGCAAATGAAGGATATGCGATCTGGACAATAAGGGAAAATGAGAGGCAGCTGAGAGTTTCAGACGGAACATTAGGCAACGATTGACTAGAGTAGAAGACGCAAGGGCATCTTTAAGAGATGAAATATGGAAGGCAGCAGAGGATCAAACAGATAAAAAGACCGGGCCAAGTGGAAATCCTTGGATCTCATAGTACTGAATTTAATCGATGAAAGGAGAAAATACAAAAGTGCAGCAAATGAAGCAGGTGAAAGAAAATAGAAACATCTACAAAAATGAGATTGACAGAAAGTGCAAAATGTCTAACTAGGAATGGCTAGAGGGCAAGTGTAAAGATTTGGAAGTATATCTCAGTAGGGGAAAGATAGTTACCACCTATTGAAAAGTTAAAGAGGCCTTTGGAGAAAGGGTAAGCAGCTGTATGAATAACAAGAGCCCAGATGGAAAACACGGTACTAAGCAAAGAAGGGAAAGCTGAAAGGTGGAGGAAGTATCCCATGTATCTGTCCTATGGGTTGCCAGCAGCATTTTCTCTGGTGTTTCTGCAGTTTCTGCAGTTTCGTTTTTGCAACGTGTAGCTGGAGTCAGCCCAAACAAATCCTGCTCATCGCCTCTCACACACGACGCCCACTGTCGATAGAAAGGGTTGATGTTTCTCATTACATACAAAATGATTTTGAAAGCGTAAATTTACAAACCCATTCGAGAGAGCCGTCCCAAGGTAGGATAGCGCGATACTCGTTTTACCGATGTGTCTTAACAGAGACAGTAAAACACGAAGAACAGTCAGCCCTCCAGCAGCGACTCACCAGCCCATCTGCATGGCGGTAGCAGTCAGCGTGCGCCAGGGCACTGCTGGAGTATTCATTATTCTTCGTGTTTTACTGTCCCTCTTAAGACACCTTGGTAAAACGAATATCGCGCTAGGCTACCTTGGGACGGCTCTGTCGGTTGTGCGTGCAAAATTCCACTTTAAGACACATTTTATTTGCAACAAGAAACAAAACGTATTTTCCATCGACACTGAGCGTTGCATAAAAAATGGATAAGCAGCATCTATTTGGGCTCACTCTAGCTACACGTTGAAAAACCGAAATTGCAAAAGTCTGGCGAAACATTACAGAAAGTCCGACTGACGTCTCCTAGAAGAGACACCGTGTGTAAAGGGTCTATGCAAGAGACATGGAAGCAACTTCATAGAAATGGAAGATGACGTAGATGAAAATGAGATGGGAGATACGATGCTGCGAGAAAATTGACAGAGCCCAGAAAGGCCTAAGTGCACACAAGGCTTCGTGAGTAGATTACATTGCGCCAGAACTATTTATAACCAGCCACGACCATACCACTCCATCTGTATTACAAAGGCGAAATACCCTCAGACGTGGAGAAGAACGTAAAAAAAATTCCAAACAAAGCAGATGTTGACAGGTGTGCATATTACAGAATTATCAGTGTAATAAGGTATGCAAAATACTAACACAAATCCTTTACAGAATTTTGTTAAGAAATGCGGAATCTGACATCATGGAAGATCATTTTGAATTCCAAAGAAGTGTAGGAACATGCAAGGCAATACTGATCGTACGACTTCTGTTAGAATAGGACGGGAAAGGAAAGATTACCTGAGCATCTTCCAGAAAAAGGAAGGGTGGTGAGGCACACGCACACAAGACAGGTCCCAGTAATTACTGCTATCAAAGAGTTATTTTTTAGTTTACAAACAGAGAGAACTCAAAGAAATTAACCCAGTACAAGACCATAATAAGTGTAACAGTTTCATGACAAAGAAATTAATTTGGTTCATCAAAACACTAGATGGTTGAAAAACAAGATAGATGAGCTTCTTGCATTATTATTATTTCTTTTCCTTTAGCTTTAGCTTGTTTTGCTTCTTGTTTAGCTGAGACTAACTGTACTCCTTTTGACTTTGCCGAGGGTGAATCTGAGTTAGTTTCAGGTTTTAATATTGAATATGGTGCGGGAAGGGAAAAATGTTCTGTGCTTCTCTGAACACCATGTAGCCACAGGGAGGAGAAGTTAAATATCAGGGATTAGACTTGCATTATTCTTGTGTAGAGTTAACATGGGAAAAGGAGAAGTTGCAGCATACCTAAAAAGTTGGACACAAAGTCAAAAATATTGGAACAAGTAGTTTTTGTGTTGATCAGGACTAGAAGCATGTGCTTGTGAGTTCTTACTGCAAAATACTTCTTTGATAATGTAACAGTTTACAGGTCCAGTCTACGAAGATTTCAGCTATTTTTGAGGAATCTAGAAGTATTATCAAGGTGTCAGACAAGAAGAAACAGTAGTTTATGGTGATATCAGTACAGATTTCTTAAACGATATGGACAGGGAGAATGAACTAAAATTATTATTTGGGTGTTTCAACATAATTTCATTAGTCAATACTTAAAGTAGTGAGCAGCAAAATAGTAGGATACTGACAACTATTTTTATAGACACTGTTCAGGCTGAAAGAATCAATGTGCACCCAGCTGCAAATAGACTCTCTGATCGTGATGCACAGTTAATATAAATAAACAGTATGGACCTTACAAATAGGAGGCAGGTTCATTCAAAGCATAGAGGCTTATTGATGAGTACAGATACAGTGTTTTCAGAGTAAACTAAAAGGTGCTTTGGGATGAGGTGTATGTAGAAAAAGATGCTAATGTTGAATTCAGTTTATTCCATAGTAAATTCACGTCAATATTTGAAGCGAAGATCGTGAGATAAAACCATATGTGACATTGGCAAATGGCAGAGAGGACATCCAGTCAGTGAACAAGGTTCTGTAACAATTGAACTAAATGCTAATGTTGTGACTGATAATTCATGAGTTGCAAATATGTTTAACTACCACTTTCTAAATGTAGCAGCAAGTGTAGGATGAAATGGTTTAGTTGAAGAAGCGAGAGAATATATTAAAATTGTCATTAAACAAAACCATAAGGAACTATAAGTAGCATGAACATCCTTCACTAATATTAGTACAGTTATAAAAATTCTATAACACAAAAGTTCTTGTGAGGTAATGAAATTTCAAACGAATTCTGAAACGTGCTTCCAACTTCATAAGTAATGTCTTTAGTGATATATGCATTGCATCACTGGCCCGAGGAATTTTTCCACATAGGTTAAAATATGCAATTATTGAACAACTTTATAAGAAAAGTGACAAGACAGACTTCCTGTTTCCTCAATGACAGCTTTTTCCAAAATATTCAAAAAATAATGCATTCAAGAGTAGTCACGCACTTGTGGAAACAATTTACTTAGCTTATAAGAGTTTGGATTCCAGAAAGATGGCTCCACTGAGAATGCTACTTATACATTCATTCATCATATAGTAAAAGCCTCAAATAATAATATACCGCCAGATAGTATTTATTGTGATCCCTCCAAGGCCTTCGATTGGAGATCACGATACTATCTCCAAGAAACACAAGTATTATGGAATTTATGGCTTTACACACACTGGTTTGAATCATGCATGACAAACAGAATTCAAATGTTATGCTGAATAATTCAGACAATCTCGGAAAAGTAGAGAATGTTAGTGGTTCAGGTAAAATCACAAAGGGAGTCCCATAACGTTCAATTTTGGATCAGCTCCTATTCCTTATATATATGAATGCCCTACCACTTCAAATTCAATAAGATAAATTGATACTTTTTGTGGAAGATACTTGCGTTATAATAAATCCCATTAGAGAGAAAGCAACAGAGGAGTTAGTAAACGACATTTTCCAAAGGGTTATTGAGTGGTTCTGTGCAAATCGACTCTCCCTAAATTTTGAAAAAACACTCTACTTTCAGTTTTGTAGAAAAAATAGTCATACTGATAATGGATTTAGCACATGAGCAGGAGTCAGTAAGTAGGGCAGAATGCTCCAAATTTTTGAGTGTACATATTGATGAAAATTTGGACTGGAAGAAACATGTTACTGAACTTCTCAAACAGTTAAATTCAGCTTCTTTTGATCTTTGTATAATTGTTAATATTGGAAACAAACGTATAAACCACCTGACATATTTTGCATATTTCCACCTAGTAATGTTGCACAGAATAACTTTCTAGGGCAACCTATCACTTAGAAAGAAAGTAGTCATTGCACAAAAGTGGATAGTAAGAATAATATGTATTGTTCACATGCAGATGTCATGTAGGTATCTTTTCAAAGACATAGGAGTAGTGGGATAAACCTGGTTCATCGTCACTTTATTTCTGTGGTTTGCATTCATTTAGGAGCAAGCATACATTCAGAGGCAAAATAAGTGTTGCACTAACTGATAAGCCTTTCTTCTGCGAAACCCCCACTCTCCTCTCACCCCTCTCCTCATCCTCTTCCACCCCACTGGGATATCTTTAACCCTCCCTCTCACTGATACAAGAATACTCTTGATATCAAATTAATTGAGTAATTAATTAAATAAGTCGATTAATAACGCACTCCCCTCTTAGGAATTCCCCAGACCTTCCCTCCACCACTTCCCTTTCCCACCATCTGGAATTGGCTATACTCTACTGTTCAAATACTGCACAGTACCACTCCATCTGAAACAGTGTTCAGTTACAGCCCAATACTCTACTGTGTGGATATTGTACTATACTATCCTGTCCAAATATACATCCAGGTATGGCACTGTGCAGCACATTCTGGCTATATGGGTCCTGTCTCATACATTTGTAAGACACATTCCATACAAAATAGTGCCATTGGGCTAGCACTTACATTGGATTGCAAGTATAACCAAATTTAGAATGTATGACAGAAACATCACGTGACTGGAAGTGCAGTCATCTTGGATCTTTACAGTATAAAAGGATCAGTCTTCTGTGGTAGTTGGAAGTATCAACATGGATTCCACCAAAATGCCTTACATGCCTCAGCTACTAGGGATAAGGACAAGACCAGTTGTCGAACGCTTTGCTTTATGGTTTCTGATGGACAGTTTTGTTTCTGACATTGGCACACCAGAAATTATACGCTCCTTAACAAGAAGGATTTAAAAGTTCTTACTTCTGTTACAGTAACGGTTTGCGATAACACTATCGTTGTTAAGATCTGTGATGAAGTGGACTAACAACAGCAGTTAAAGAAAGGACGATCTATAATGTTAAAGAAGGCAATGTGTGGCTCATTTATTATCTACACAGTAAATTCTCCCAGTTCGTCACCGCAATACATGCTGTCAAGAAGCAGCTACATTTTCTCTTGCACAGAAGCGACAGTGTGACTGCAAGAGGAATATTCGAAAAAATCCGTAAGGAAGCACTGGAAACCATTTATAGGAAATATAAAGTGGAATTAGCTGACATTAAAATGGATGTTTTAATGGATGAGCTGGTACTTGTAGGCGACTATTGCGTTTTGGATTTGGACATAACGCAAGATTTTGCGAGCATTTGTAATAAAATCGAGGTGTGCGACTGCCTAATATCAAACCACAACTTCACGAAAGAAGGAGACAGCCAGGGAAACAGTAGTGTGATTGTGCGCAACGATAATACAGTTGCAATAGACTATTTAATGTGGATGACCTCCAGCTGTAGAATAAAGATTTATAACGTATTTGCATGTCAAATCACAAGCCCAAGTGAGAGCAAAGTTATTGGTAATCACCTAATAGATTTTACAAAGTGTCCATATATGCGATTGCAAGAACCTTTTACGTCCTCCTTCGCTAAACAACATTGTATTTCCAGACTGGAAGCTACAGTATACAACTACAGAATGGCAGTCAATTTTCTGTCGCTGCCTCTACAGGAACACTCGCGATTGTATATACTGCCACTTCCAGGGACCGAGCGAGGTGGCGCAGTGGTTAGACAGTGGACTCGCATTCGGGAGGACGACAGTTCAATCCTGCATCCGGCCATACTCATTTAGGTTTTCTGTGATTTCCCTAAATCGCTCCAGGCAAATGCTGGGATTGTTCCTTTCAAAGGGCACGGCCGACTTCCTTCCCCGTCCTTCCCTAATCTGATGAGACTGATGACCTCGCTGTCTGGTCTCCTTCCCCAAACAACCCAACCCCACTTCCTGGCCTGAGGCATAAGTGAATACCCAAGCAGCTCCATGCCGACAGAGTCTGCCAGTCGCCCGTCACTGCTCCCCAGCCATCGGCCCAGAGTTTGATTCTGGACGAAGCCAAAACCTGTTGCAAAGTCAGATGACGCCGCTGGTTCACATGTGCCCAACAGCAGAACCACTTCCAGTGTGTTAGCCGCCACCACCGAATCAACTCCCATCATGCTAGCAACGCCAGGCCATCGCACCACATCCTGAACAACTCCTGTATTCCGCACGGCTATTTTCTTGCCTTCATCGCCTGCTGCGCCGAGTGGAAACGTATCGAGCTGATGCCAAACAGTGCCAGAGTTGAAGATGTAATGGATTTAGTAAGACTTGTTTGTGTTCATGCACAGTTTGCCTGTAGCTTCCCACAATGTCACTCCTGCCCCACAAGCCATCAAAAGATACTAGGACACCCCATATGCCGGCCGTTGTGGCCGAGCGGTTCTAGGCGCTTCAGTCTGGAACCGCGCGACCGCTACGGTCACAGGTTCGAATCCTGACTCGGGCATGGATGTATGTGATGTCCTTGGGTTAGTTAGGTTTAAGTAGTTTTAAGTTTCATGGGACTGATGACCTCAGATGTTAAGTCCCATAGTGCTCAGAGCCATTTGAACCATTTTTTTACATGAGCAACAAACAAATGATTACAGTCACAAAAACTGGACGATTTACACAAAAGAAAGCGCTTCACAAATAGAGCATAGAGTCATTGGTCACCTCTGGCCCCTATGCAAGCTGTTATAAGAGCTTGACATTGATTGATAGACTTGCTGGATATCATCCTGCGGGATATCGTACCAAATTCTGTCAATTGATGAGTTAGATCATCAAAATCAATACATGGTTGTAGTCTCCTCCCCATAATACTCCAAATATTCTCTTTTGGGGAGAGATCCAGTGACCATGGTGGCCAAAGTAGGGTTTGGCAAGGAGGGAGACATGCAGTAGAAACTCTAGCTGTGGTGGGTGAGTGTTATCTTCCTGAAATGTAAACCCTGGACAGCTTGCCATGAAGGGCAACAAAGCAGGTCGTAAAGTATCGTCGATATACACCTGCGCTGAAAGGGTGCCGCAGATGATAACCAAAGGGTTCCTCCCATGAAAATTAATTGCATCCTGGACCATCACTCCTGGTTGTCGGGCGACAATCAGGTTGGAATCCCACCACTGTCTGGGGCATCTCCAGATATGTCTTCCGCCTGGAATCTCATTGAGTGGAGTATAATTGTCTCCACTGATGAGTTCTGCTTCGAATTAAGCCCCAATGACCAGCGAAGACGTGTCTAGATGTGTCCCATACAGTGGTGAGGTACCAGCATCATTGTCGCACATCATAAGGGGTAATAACCGTTTCATAGCAGGACCACTTTGGTCGACATCCTTACACCACAGCGCTACATCGAAGATATTCTACTCCTCGACTTGTTGCTCTTCATGGCAGGCCATTCAGGGCTGACATTTCGGCAAGACAGTGCCCGCCCGCACATGGCGAGAGTGTCTACTGCTTGTCTTCGTCGTTGCCTTGGTCAGCAGAATCACCGGATCTGTCCCTGACTGACAACGGTTGGGGAATTATTGGCAGGGCGCTCCAACAATCTCGAAATTATGCCAGTCTAACGCATCAGTTGACGTAATTTGGCACGATATTTCTCAGGAGATCTTCCGAAAACTCTACATAATTGCTTCTGTAGGATCGAAGTGTAGACTAATGTGTTACTGACTTGTGAAGTTCTTTCCCTTGAATAGAACATTGAATTATTCTGAAACTGTAATCATGTAGTTGTCTGTACATGTACATCACATATGCCGATTTCCGTCCCATTCAGATAATTTCTTTGTGGTACGTGGTGTTTTGGTCTTTGAGATTACTAGTTCACATGTTTGTGGAATAGTACACTGTAGGATATGAGTACTTTGTTGAAATCAGGAACAGCTTTCGCCTGTTGCTAGAAATCTTGACCTAACCTTGAGATAATCTGTACAAGAAATAACATTAATAATTTAAAAGATCAAACACTGCACGAGTTAAGTACTTCTCGTATTCCCGAAAAGCATCATGTTATTGTCTTTTTCGAATGTGAATATTAATGTAGGTATTTCAGGTAATGTTTCGGAAAATTGACAAAAGTAATTTGCCGGCCGCGTGTGGTCTAGCGGTTCTAGGAGCTCAGTCCGGAACCGCGCTACTGCTACGGTCGCAGGTTCGAATCCTGCCTCGGGCATGGATGTGTGTGATGTCCTTAGGTTAGTTAGGTTTAAGTAGTTCTAAGTTCTAGGGGACTGATGACCACAGATGTTAAGTCCCATAGTGCTCAGAGCCATTTGAACCATTTGAACAAAAGGAATTTGCCCCCTTGCAGCAAAATATAAAACCACAATTGCAAGGCAAGAGAGGCGCAGCACACTTGAAAAACACCACGTAAAATAACTCTGTAAATATTTGCTATTGATAATGAGAATACCTTCTCAAAACGCTCCACATTACAGGGGTCGCTCTCTTCTAAAATCTCAAGACGTCGATTTTTGTTTTTCGGCTTAAAATTTTCTCTTTAATGTCTACTTTGTTGTAATTTTTATTCCGAGTTCTCCAGAAACCCGTTATGGAGTTACAAGACGATTTGCAAAAAAGCTGTCTTCGAAAACCTTTCACAGTGTGTAACGCCGTAAATGCATATCCTCCTATTTCCATCTATTGTACTATAAATTCTTTTCCTTTATTTGTTACCTGAAGATATGACATATCTGTGTTTTTATATATTGTAATTGTTTTACTGTTTGAATATACATATATTTATGCATTTATGTCGATGTATAATTAGTTTGTTTTGTAAATATTATTTGTATTTGTACACTGGGTGTGGCCAAGGGAAAACTATGGTATCGAACGATTAAATCGATAGGTCGTGTGGAGAACCAGAGTGTTTAGGATCTCTGGTAGTGTTAGCTCTGCCACATGGAGCGCGGGCAGGGAGAGTCTGGCTGGAGTAGGGCGGTGGAGCAGGTGTGTTGTGTGACGCTCCCGCGAGTTGCCGCGCTTTCGGGGTTTGGCAGCATGTAATTGCGCTCGATTTGCTATGATAGTTTCTGACACGGTGTCACGGACGGGAAGCATTAGCTGGCGCACATCAAGAGCCCGTTTCGCCTGGTGACAGTGTCGAGAAGAAGGCGCGCCAGCATCCAGCTTCTGCAACAGCGACGGCCGACAATGAGTGACTGTCGCCACCTCCTCGACCAACGACTTCAAACCTTCAATCAACCAACAAGGAAGACTAGAAGC
This sequence comes from Schistocerca cancellata, assembly GCF_023864275.1. NCBI lineage: Eukaryota > Metazoa > Arthropoda > Insecta > Orthoptera > Acrididae > Schistocerca > Schistocerca cancellata. Next base: position 1,098,877,662 of record NC_064626.1, on the reverse strand, counting down.
ACGTTAAGTTTTAGAACTGTCTGGCAGACCTCAGCTTTTAAAATTGTTCCATTTGCCTAACTAAATTACAGCACCTTAGCATGAATCTTTGTTGCTCATTGTCCCAATTGCATTACCAAGCAGGGTCCCTTCCTTTTTCCGGAATGAACTCGAGTGTCGTTGAAATCCAAACGCCAGCATTAAAGTAATATCATTCGATTTCACTGCTTTAATTTCAGAGTTCAGTTATGGTATTCATAACTGGCTACAATATTTAGATTACACAAGCACAAATTAAGAGTGCGAGTTTTGTTACCATATTTTAGCTTACCTGTACCTGCAGCTCAGCTTGGTACGTACTAAATTTTACTACTGTTAATTGTTCAGAATCATTTAATTCAAGTTCAAAGTTAAATCTCTTGTTTCTAAATTGCGTAGAGTCAAGTAGCCCAAGAGTAACCTTATTTTATTGAATTTCGCAGTGCTTCAGAAACAAAGTTCACTATTAATTTCGGTTACTAAATTAACTTTCAATTTTCCGGTTTTATTAATTCTTTTGCTAAATTAAGTCAGAGTGTAGCGAAATTTATTACTTCTGACAAACATTCAGTTTTCACACAACACGTGTCAACCTTCAGTTGCCAAGCTTTTAGTGCTAAATATATGTGCATTAATCTTTCATGTTCCGTTATTATAGTAGTTGTCCATGGGACTGGCGACCGTAATTTTCCCCAAATCTCAAATATCTAATTAACGCCAATTAATTGTTAACGTAACGACCGCACATTTACTTTATTTATTAACTTTACCACTTTTCAAAATTAATTTCCTCCAATTTCATTTGCATTTTTCCTTTCATTTAGATGTAACCCTTTCCTCCCTCTTTCCCGAGTGATTAACTTCGGTGACGATTGCTTTTCCCAAATTTCCATTAGGTACACGCGGTTTAATTTTTCACTGTCATTAAGGTCGATAAGTGAGGGGGAGGTTATAAGTGGAATCAAAATAGTCGACATGTAATTTCAACGACGGCTTAACAACATTAAGGGGATTATAAACGTATCCGAATTTGAGATCGGAGCAGCCTGTTACAAATTCTGTACACAAGCGAAAGAAAAGTACATCCAACGTACAGAGCAGTGGGTGACAGAAGCTGCCAAGCAGGTTCGTAGGACAACCATGGCCACGTGGAAGATGGAGGAGGACCTCGTTTTGGATCTGTAAGGATTGCTGTGTGGTGCAGGGATTGCTGACTGGAGCTATGTTTCCCTCAATTACAAAAAATGTAACCCAAATCTTTCAACGTGCTTTTTTTCCGAAACCGAATTTCCCAAATTGGCGAGAAACATAACTTGACAACGGTACATATGATTTTCATCCGAAGTTGATGCTGGAATTCCAAATTAAATTGTTTATCAGCGTACGTAGCCGTTTCTACTTATCTTCAGAAAAACTGTTTACAGTGCACGATTTTGTGGCACAGAAAACATTTGTTTCATCACGTCACCATTTTGTTAAAACTTAATATTTATCCTATGTATGCTGATAGAAAATATACTGAAAAAGACTTACAGAAAATTATTGTGTTACAGGTGCTTCGAGAATTGCCGCCGATGACCAGTGTTCTGGCAGCAAGGGGTTCCTTCCACCTAGCGCCGCGGTTACACACAGCGTCCGATGTGGACGCAAAAATGATTCCTTAAAGACAAAAGTATGATAAATTATATAGTCCCATCAGATTTAGCGTTAGACTTTATTTCACTTAGAAAAAATCACGAAAATCGCCTATTTTTAATGCATTCAAACAGGGCCACACACTTAAGCGTGAGATAAACGTAACTAGTAGAGTATTTCATTATTTATATCATGAATGACACGGAATGAGATTTTCACTCTATAGCGGCGTGTGCGCTGATATGAAACTTCTTGGAAGAAAAGAAATGTGTGCCGTACCGAGACTCGAACTCTGGACCTTTGCGTTTCGCGGGCAAGAGCACTTGCCCGCGAAAGGCAAAGATCCTGAGTTCGAGTCTCGGTCCGGCACACAGTTTTAATCTGCCAGGAAGTTTCATAAATGACACAGTTTTAGGCTTTCCTAAAACATCCTTAGTGATGAACTAAATTTTTTTAAAAAATGGCATCGTGTACATAAGTACGAGGGGTTACTTTCATAACAATAATTAGAAATGTTTGTTCGCCTTTCCCAAATAAGTTTCATTATTCTTTGTGTCCTCGCACTGTAACCTACTAAGCAAATTCTAGTGAACCCTTCGAGGTTCGCATCTCGCTATCCTCGGTTTTGCACTCAATCGTTCCCACTTCTGTTTCTTCTGAAACAATGCCCTCACTAACAACATATGCTGTTCTATATGTGATTAATTGTTCGTTATCCATTCCGCAGCAACTAGGACAAAAATTTTACAATAGTGTAACAGCTCCAATGAAGTAGCTTGGAGAAAGGTTTTTGACGAAATCTTTGACAACGGCCTTTTACAGTGCAATAGGGGCCTGCTTTGTTTTGAGTCAGTTTTGTTTTCGATCAATATAGGTTTCGTTCGCGGTTGTGAGACCCTGAAGTTCTACACGTCTGAAAGAGAATACACCATTCTGGTTTCTCGGATGGATTTTCGAGTCTTTGCTGTTTTCTGGTGTTGGAAGGAAGACTGCCTTTTTGTAGTGAAGATCTAGGCTCTCATGTCTAAAGAATCGAGCGGGACTATTTCAATTTATGTACGTTGCAGAAGCTTAAAGACAGTGACGAGGTTAGACTGGCATTGCTTAGCTGCGGTTACTGCGAGAGTAGGCATGGGGCGATGGGGTTACGCGTAATAAACTGGATGCCCGTAAGCTCCTCACAGGTTGTTGAATGGCAGTTGATTATAGCACAATAAATTATATTTCTTCTTCGCCCTGCTCTAAAATCAAGGTTGTTATTCTGTCATGAGGCATTAAATATATTGTTGGAGAAACTTGACATGCGAACATGTTTCTTTTGTTCATAGTGAATACGAACCCTACACTTGTGGATATGACCGTCTATGCTGGAACAAAGGATATTGCGGAGACATGGCTTAGCCACACCCTGGGGGATCTTTCCAGAATCAGATTTTCACTCTGCAGTGGAGTGTGCGCTGAAATGAAACTTCCTGGTAGATGAAAACTGTATGCCAGACCGAGACTCGAACTCGGTAATTATACAGTATTATCAACAGTACCTACCTACGGATTCTGAAACAAAACCACATAAGATAAGTAAGCAGTTCATTCCTTGCACCTTCATCTACAAAACTGTTTATTTTAACACAGTGACGTCAGATGGGTAGCACTGCGTAGTTTATTAACCACCATAGGCTCTCTCTGTGGAACGGACAGTGTATATTGAATCTGTCGGTGAACACCTCATGTAGTCTCAAGCCAATAGCACGCACTCTGTGATCATGTTGCGGACGTGAGCACAGGGAAATAAGCTTGCAACGCTGGGCGAGCTCCAGTCTGGGAGTGTTTGCTTAACTGCCCTCGATAGCTACGCGGTCAAATTCTACGTCAGAGGTGTCGCCTGTCACAGGCGAATCGTCTGTTTGTTGCTGTAAGCGCGGCTCGTGAAGTGGGCAAATATTGGCTGCCGGGACGATGTTTACTTAGCGTAGGGATGCTGTTACGCCGCATTTGCACTGTGTAGCCACGTTAATGGACTTCGTGATTGGGCTACAAATAACTCCATGGTGTGCCTCATTTCAAAGGTTCTTAAGACTGTTACAGGTATTACAGTTTTTATCTGCTTTCTTGTTTTAATTAAAACTACCTTAGACCGCATGCGAATATAGGGACGGAATAGTGAAGCTGATACTCGTAGCTAACTTGTTGAATACACGAAATAATTGCTTAATAAACATTTGCTCATGAGGCCCCACATACATCTGCACGATTAATAAACTGTAAGTTAGAAAATCACTGTTTACAGGACCTTCGAAAGCGTGGTTGAATTTTTAAGTGTTGCTTACTTTACAGTCTATGGACCAACCGACACATTGCCGTAATAACTCCAAAAACAAGAGAAAAGAAACAAAAAGAAAACAAAAACGTCTAATCACAAAATTAAATAAATAGAGACACAATATTTGCGGTGAAAAATAATATTCATTCTTAAGGCATTACAATTTTTTAACAAAACTGAGTTTATTCAATTTACTCTAACACTCAACACAGTTTAATAATTGCTTACTGTTGATCTACTGAATGTTTGACTGAGAGCTTACGTGAAATGGAACAGAATCTCTGGTCTGTGTAAACTTTCGCAAAAGCCTCGCAAAATAATCAACGTTCGTTTAGTAGCAGTAGTAGTAGTAATAGCAGTGGTAGGCTTCTAAGGGACTCGAAGCTCCCGTGCCGATCTCACATGATTCCTGCAGATGCTCCTGTCTTGTGCTGCCTCTTGCCAGTTATTTATTCCCAATCTTTTGCATGTGCAGTAAATTTCATTTCGCCAGGTACTCCTGGGTCTCTCTCCAGCCAATTTCAGTCTTCTAGCAATTATTATGTTTACTATCGTTGGTTGTTGTGATAGCTCGTGGATGTCGTGTCTTCTCTTCCAGCACTGTGATTCATGGAACAAAGATTTTTCTTTAAACTTTATTCTCAAATGCTTGTAAATGGTGGTGTTCTGTTTCGATTAGGCTCCATGTTTCTGCCCCATAAATTAGAACTGGTCAGATGATTGGATTATATAACTTTATTTTAATTTTCCTAGTCAGCAGTTTGGACCCAAAGAGATTTTGTATTGCACAGTAGGCTCGGTTAGCATTTTTCAGTCTCGCTTTTATTTCTATCCGTCTCTGATTTTGTTCATTTATCACTGATCCCAGAAACGTGAACTGTTCAACACGCTCTAATTTGTGTTCAAAATCTGTTAGATGTGATTGGTTATCCCATTGATCTCTACATCTTTGAACTATCGTGTATATCTTTTTCTCGTGTTTACTTTCAGACCAAGTGTTGATGCTTCTGTTGCAAGCTCCACAAATAATTGCCTAATCTCTACTTCACTGTTTCCAATGAGCACTATGTCATCTGCGTGTACTAACACGTTAATGTTGCTTTCTTGGAGGATCCCAAGGGGTACCAGTTTGAGTTTCAACTCTTTCTAAAGCTATGTTGAAGAGAAGGGGGGACAAAGCATCTCCTTGTCTTGACCCAGTTTTATTTTTTAAAATGGTCAGACTTTAATCTATTTGGTAAACCCTGCTTGTATTTTCACCCATGCGTACTTTGCAGAGATATATCGCTTTAACTAGGAAACCAAATTCAGTCATTACATTTCACAAGCTTTGTCTATGGACAGAGTCATAAGCTTTCATGAAGTCGATGTACAGATAATGTATTTTTTTATATTCCAAACTTTTTCATTTATTGATTTGATTGCAAATATGTTGTCAATGGTGGATCTGTTTTTGAAAAAGCAATTTTGATAATTCCCAATTATATTTTCTGCACATGATTTTAAGCGGCATAGCAATAAAGAAGATAAGATCTTAAAACCTGTATTGACTAATGATATTCCTCTATAGTTTCTGAGATCTTCGCTGTCTCCTTCTTTATGTGTAGGGACTATTAATGATTCTCTCCACTCTGCTGGAATGTTCTCTGTTTCCCAGATTATCTGTATAAGATGAAATAAACGTCTGTGCAATGCTTCTCCTCCATATTTTAGTATCTCAGCTGGGATGCTGTCACTGCCAGTTACTTTACCATTCTTAGGCGTTTGATACACTCTACCACCTACTCATATGTGGTTTCTGGAATTTCCTCACAGTTGTGACTGTTGTTGGAACTAGTAATTTGTGCTTCTGGATCAGAACAATTCAATAGATTGTCAAAATACTCCTTGCTTGTCACTAAAATTTTTCTTAGTTCAATCATGGTATTGCCATTTAAATCCTTCATCACTTTGGTTTTCTAATTTTGTTGATTGTACCATATATTTTCCGGGTGCTGTTATTTTGATAATATTCATGAACAGATTCAATCTGTTGTTTTAGGAACATTTCTTTTTCTTCTGGTGAATTTTGTTTGCCTGCTTTTGAACCCGCCGACGAGCAAATTCTGTTTCAGGATTCTTATTTGTTTGCAACCAGTTAAAGCTATGTAGCTCTGTACATCACTGTCCAACTATTAATGTTGACTAATATGCAAATTCACGATTCTACCAACAGTACGCAAATTCCAGGATGTAATTTTAAAATAGGTAATATATATATATAAAATTTGTGTGATAGCCAGATAGTGCTCATGAGACCTCTCTGTAGACACTTTGTTTGTGAAAATCGCTTAAGGCAATTTATTTTTAAATTTGAATTTGTATATAATACATTTAACACGAAATTTTCACCTATTTACTCGTTTTTGTCTTTGTATCCATATTAATGGCTTCTCTGTAACTAGTTGGTTTCAGATTTTGTTGGATTTAATCTTATTTGATATTCATTCTGGACACTCAACAACCATGACGGTTACCCTTCACGCGGACGGCCAGATGCCCGGAATTTCCCGTCCACGTTCCCAGAGCGCGAGTTTACCTGCTTGCTGCTGTCCTACTGTCTTCATAATCCACATATTCAGTGTCCGCCAGTCACTGCTGCTGAAATGGTGCAGCCATCTGTCGATAATACTCTGCGACTACCGATCTCTCCTTAGACCGGCCTCCACGCCTCCTCTGTTGTCGGAACACTCTCTCTGGCTCAGCTTTACATGTCTCTCATCACAACAGAATACAAGAGCGTAGTCGCGCCTGTTTTTAAAGCTTCCAGTCACGTTTGCAGAGATGTACCCTCTGCATTCCACTTAGCAGATCCTGTTATTCTTCTTCACTTTCAGTGGGGAGAGCAATATCATCAGCGACTCTTAGCATGGATATCCTTTCACCTTGAATTTTAATTCCACTCTTGAAACTCTCTTTTATTTCCACCAGTGCTTCTTCGATGTATGGAATGAACAATAGGGGCGGAAGACTGCATCCCTGTCACACACTATTTTTAATCCGAGCACTTCTCTTATTACTTCCTCTTGTGCCTTGTACATGTTGTATATTATAACACCGCACCCGTCACTTAGCTGGTTTTGGCGTTTGTTCACCCCAACTAATTGACTAACAGATCAACAGAGAGTGCAAAACTGCCGCAATCGGATAACACAAAAAAGTAATATGGCCCTGTGACTCCTGATTGAACTGCGGTGGCAGTGTTGACATTAATTTATTCAGAATTGATCACTTTTAATTAAAAAGGGGTGCACATTGATGTTATATTCAGCTATTGAACACCAGATGCATATGTTGAACATAAAATTGATTAAAAAAGTGACTTGGGATTTCAACTACTTGATTGAAAACAGATGCAGTCGATTATCACAAATTTATTTTAACTCCCGACCTTCAATCATCACATTACAAGACTCTCCTATCAGGCAGTGGTAATAAATTGCGTTTGCGTGGAGTAAAGCACGATAACTCAAAAGTAATTCCTATCGACTGACCCAGGCGAAATGCGAAGTGTGAGAACAACTCTACATTACACGGCCCATGAAACCCTCATGGAAACTTTGCCGACGTGATCCAACAAATTAATCAGTGGCCGGAGAGGGCGCAATATCACCGAATACAGTGTGGTGGAGCGGCGTCGTTGTGCAGACGTCGGCCGACCTCATGGTGCTGCAGGGCTGCGCTCGTCTATTCACACCTAGCTATCTTGCTCAGTACATAGCTGAACCAAAACTTTCTATCTCCAAGCTCAATCGTTCCATTTGCTAAGTCCTAAACTGCAGAGATGCTCACTCTTTCTCAGGCAAGCTGAGTAAAGAACGCCAAGTCCGCACTCTAGGCAAGCTGGGAACGGAAGACCTCTACAGAGACTTCTCACAGTCTGCTCTTCGCCTCGGTTTCCCCTCCAGCAAAATCACTTACGCCAATTGCAGCGCAAGTCGCGTTAATTATGCATTGCTTCCCAGCGCCGACCAATGCCTGAAGTGAACACATTCCCACAAAATTTCCCTTCCTCTCAACTTCCGCTATTTCGCTCCTCCCGGGCCACCCATCAAAGTTAGCATCTGCACAAACCCAAATTTTTTCCGGAATTCTGACTCCCAGGAGAGTACTTCAAATTCGTCAGTCCTACGTTCCCATCGGAGGCCGGCGTATTTCATTCTGTCGCTCTTCACCTGATTTACTTCAGACTCTGCGGACCGTGAATCCAGTGTGAAGTTGGTATAGTCACGAACACGCACATTTTGACCTCTGTTGACCGCTCCATCATAGCTTTGCGTGGCTTTCTTGCATGTTTCCCTGAAAACGGGACGACGGACATTTATCAACAGGTGTACAAGTTCTCCGTCTGCTTGCTGGGACACCAGCATGGGGTCAGGATCAACCACCCATGCTGTCACTCATCTTAAGGCGGCTGGAGGACGCGCCGCATTACCGGTTTCTCAGAGCTTGAGCCGCCCAAAGCTGCCTATTGTCGCTTCCCTTCGCCGTTCCCCAGCCGGCCACGGTCAACTCTAAATACTTCACTGGGTTAAACTAGCGTCCCATAAATCGACTCATTTCCACAAAGTTTTCATGTCGTGTGAATTACTTTAAAACCATCACCCGACATTAATTATTCCAATATGTCCATACTATACCCTCTACAAGATGTATTGTGCCTTGTCAGTCATTTTGTTCAGCCCTACTGTTCGCTCAACGTGAGTTAGGTGATCTTTAATGACTTCATGTAAGGGGCATAGTTCTTGCCATCTTACAATATTACTCACCTATCCCTATGGCTTACCGCTATTTTCCTCAGAACTCGATTCTCTCCTATTCCAGTTTTCCCAAAGTACATGTTCCACTAGCATGTAATGCTACAGTCAAAAGATACATCCTCAGAAACTCCTTCCTCAAATTAAAGCTTACGTTTCATAACAGTATACTTCACTTACTTCTTTCGGTGCAAGCCATTCATTCCTAGCTTAGTGAATAGCCACTCACAAAACTAAAGGCGCTGAGTTGCATCTGTTGGTTTTAATGTATGAACAATAGACACACGGTAGGGATGCATGGGCAGGCCCAGGTGGAGTATTCGTCCGCATAATCAGCGTGATATGTCAGTCTCTTGCGCCAGTCATCGGGTTAATTTGGTAGGACCCTTAAGCATTTTCTGGCTACCTGCAGCCACATTTTCTGCTGTGCGGGCTTCTTTCGGAATGTTTTTTGACTCGTTCAAAAGTGATCACGTCTGACGCCATTTTTGCACTATTAGTACTGAAACAAGCGGTTGGCAGGGGTGTGATGCAACTGCGCTGGTTTAATGCTTCAAGTGGGTCAAACAGTGATATAATGAATAGTTTACTTTATTATTGTTTAATTAAACAGTGATTTAGCTCTTACAATCTAAATTTACTTTATCGTTGCTTAATTAAACTAAGGCTAAAATGTGATTTTGCTCTTAAAAGTTTGCCTTGGTAACATGAAGGCAGCTGTTCTTTAGATGTGTACAATGTGCGCCGTGCGCCCGCTCGTGTTACGAAAAACGGCGCGACCGCACGAGTGTTAAGCTTCTCAGCAAACAACTGACCACACAGTTTCTACGACTTTGTTGTCGCGTAACTTTCCACAGCGAACACCCGCTACTCCACTGGGAGTACCATCGTCCCCTTTGCACTGCTTCACTCACACTGACACAGCCCGCTGAACCGGTGTGGATCAAGTGTCGAGCGTAGTATGCGTGTCGCGGGTGTGGTTACATGCATGCATCCACGTCCAATCGTTTCCACTAGTACAGGCGACTTTTATTTTCCCTATCCTGTACATTACTTATAATAAATGACATGGACTATTGTAGACAACAGTTTTACTAAAGTAATAAAAATGACCAAATCTTTTACAAAACAAAATGTGAAAGAAGAAAGATTTGAAAAGAGCTGGATACAAACCTGCTTCTTTTCCCTTTACAGCTCACGACGCTGTTAACTAGAATAAGGCTTCGACATACTATCCCCACCTTCGTGTATGATATACACTGTGTAAAGGCTGTATTTACAAATGTCATTATCTGATATTTAACTATTATGGCATACTGTACCAAAACGACGCGCTTTTGATAGATCATCATTTTGTCGTAGGGGTTTCATAGCAAACTAGGTGTAACACTGAAAGCATTCAATATGGGAACATTTAAACTACAGATATATAGTTCCTTGTGACTTTGTTATAATAATTCGGACCTAAAACGACGCGTTATTCAATGATCCTCAATTTGCTGATGCTGTTCAACAGCTCATGTTTATACCGCGTACTCTATAATACAAAACCGGCCGCGGTGGCCGAGCGGTTCTAGGCGCTTCAGTCCGGAACCGCGTGACTGCTACGGTCGCAGGTTCGAGTCCTGCCCCGGGCATGGATGTGTGTGATGTCCTCAGGTTAGTTAGGTTTAAGTAGTTCTGTGTTCTAGGGGACAGCTGACCTCAGCTGTTAAGTCCCATAGTGCTCAGAGCCATTTGAACCAGAGCCATTCTATAATACAAAATGGAAGCCACCAAATGCAGAGATTAGCTCCATACAATATCGCGGCTCATAAGTTCTGCTTGTGTCGTAAAAACAGAATCGCATGTTAACGGCCACGTTGCTCTCCGCGAGGCAAAAATGTGACATGTCAGAGTCTATATTCCACTCTCCGTATTGTAATGGAACGTGGAATTCAAACCTGTGACGTCACCAGTTTCTCGCCCACCTGCGATTTTGCACCCTGTGAGTGGGCGTTTTAAGAGTCAAACACACGCACCCACACTCCCCATCTGCCAGCGAATTTCCAGAAAGCACACACTTGATGCAGTTTGAATGTGCAGTTGGATATAACATTGACAAGGGCAATTTGGCTGCAACCAACACAGAATGCTTCAAATGGCTCGAAGCGCAATGGGACTTAACATCTGAGGTCATCAGTCCCCTAGACTTAGACCTACTTAAACCTAACTAACCTAAGGACATCACACACATTCATGCCCGAGGCGGTATTCGAACCTGCGACCGTGGCAGCAGCGCGGTTCCGGACTGAATCGCCTAGAACCGCTCGACCACAGCGGCCGGCACCAACCAACACATTATGGAGGTTTCACAGGCGGCTTTAACTGTTCATGCCTCAGGCAACTTTCGCTCGAACAATACCGGATACAATACCGTAACAATACCGGCAAATAGGCAAGCGTTCTTCCGTGTAAAACGCGACCCACTGCTAACCTCGCTTAACAAGCCACGCTTTCAATATGACTTTGATATGGTGGGTTGACAACGTTCTTGTCACGATTCCGTAGCAACCACTGTTGATGCTTAGTGGAGTCGCCTGCAAACCATGTAGACGGAGATTCCTTAGGCATGTACTCAGCATGTCTTTGACTGCGTGACACGCGTTTTAGCCATTCTTATTGCTGCAATTATCGTAATTTACACATACGTTAAAGCACGGTATTGGGTATCTTAAACGAGACACTATACCGACGCTCTGTTACAACGCTCTGTTAGAATTAACTATTTAATCACAAGTAAGTTTTTAACTTCCAAGTCAGAACTGAATGTTGTAATCTCAGATTTATGACGTGTGACTCTAAAACTGTTAGTGACGTTGCGAATTTCCAAAGGAAAGTATTACCTTTCTTACTACAAGCAGGACTGTTACATTTAAACAGTTAATAATGGCATTTGCATAACTGAAAACTATTCGGACGTAGGAAATACGTAAATTTGGTAGTTCATTTAAAATCAAACTGACATTCTGAGTCAAACGTTTATTGTGAAAGGAGTATACTGGGGCACACTTGTATGTGGCACCAGAATAAGATAAGAATATTACTAAATTAAAATGAAACTAGGATACTATAAACAATGAATGTCTCTGACAGGCTCGATAATGAGGATCGATGACTGTGCGCGACCGCAGAGCCAAAGATACTGCCTTGTTGGAGTAAGAGAGCGCTGGGCGCACAGTTATAGGCAGCTGTCTGTGAGGGAAAGACGATGGAGTAGGTAGTTTCTGTCGTGTGCTGTGTGAAGCCACAAAGAGTTAGATTAATGTAGGTTTGTCAACATTGTTGAACATGGAAGCAAAAGTCTTCATGTAAGCAAGGTAAAGATTTAAATAATTATGATTTCTGTTTTTGCCAGCGCGTTAGTATAAATGAGTTGGCTGATAATTTGTAATTGTTGAGTAACCTCAGAATGTACGAAAAGTGTTTTGAGAAAATGACTAGTTAGATATATCATTTTTGTAATGCTTTTAAGATTTGTTAACAGAGCTGCATGTAATTTGATAATTTGCATTTATGTTGGATTAATGAAGTTAGATAATACTTGCTGTTTCGATCTCAGTGTTTGTGAATCATTTGTAAGAAATGTAACTTCAATCGTCAGATGTTTTTCAAAAGCCAACCTTAACGTGCAATATAATTTTGCTAAAAAAAACTGAGTGTTGGGAATTCACCATAATTAGTACCACCTCCCAGACCAGGTCACTTTTTTTTTTTTTTTTTTAAGACGTTGAATTTTCTTACATGTTCTCGTTTATCAGCCAAATGAATTTCATGTGCATTTCAGGTATTATGGCCAGCATTACACACTGCTGAGCCTGTAGCATATGTATATTTTTGTGAGAGACCAGAATATACCGCGTTACTCCGTTGGTGCTTTGGAGGTAAGACAATTAAATTTATTTGTTATGTGAACAGGACCTTAGGTTTCAGTGCTTAAGGGGCTGAACGTATTTTGCAGTGACTGTATTTCTTTATTTTTTTTTAGTTGCATTGCCCCATCAATTATTGTAAAGTTTTGCTAACAATAGCACTGAGTAAGCACACCACTTGCACTTACAACACGCGACACGACAATTCGAGTTCAGTACTCATTCCAAAGTTCAGACTTCACTCTACGTAATCGTCATCATTATATCATTAATTAAAACAACGTTACACTTGGCCTCAGCTCTGCTAGTCGTTCGCTTTGCTAAAATTTTGATATTAAAATAGTGAGATATATATATATATATTCTGTTCTCTCAACCACTCTACAGCGATGATAGATTTTTTGGCGCAACACAGTATACTAACTTGTACAAAATTTTCCACAGTTCATCAACATTCTTATGCTCGGCCAACATTGAGTTGAGTGTTGAAATTTTGTCTTTGGATTTGTGGTCTGTATTTGATTTACAATGCCGCGAAAAAGTGTTAAGGTTCTGGCGCGTAGTCTTACAGTTAGAGATACCGAAATAGACGTTTTTCCTGTTATTGGCAACAGTGTTGAGATTGATAGTGATCACTCTGCTGCGCAGCAGTTGAAAAGCACCACAGAAAACATAAGTTCCGTTTCCAAAAATAATGAACAACTTCCTGACACTATAATTTCACCCACTAATTTGATTAGTAATCAGGCGGTAGATTCTGGTATTGCGGACGCCGCTGACCTGCACATGCCTGATATGCACAATTCAAAACTTGATTGTTTACCGAGTGAGGTTGGTGATTTGTCTACATTTCACATAATTGGTCTTATCGCCAATAGTATGTCAGAGGAAAAAATAGTGCAAGTGCTCAGTTTGTTCTTGGAAATCCGTCGGATTTTACTAGCGGTAACTGTGCACATAATGCAACAAACGAGACGTCCATGGTTGTAGATCATGTCTCCACATCACACAACACAACACACGTAACACCCGACGCATCAACTGATAAGAATACGGAAGCGATGCTTCATATTCTCATGCAAATGATACTTAAACAGAACAACAAAGCTGATCAGCTCAATGAACGATTTTCCACCATACGTGGAGAGCTTAAATCGTACACAGAAACGACTGATAACCGTTTCAAACAGGTAGATACAGACATTAAGGCCAGTGAAAAATGTCTTTCCGATAAAATCGAAGCCGAGCCCGCCCGGTTGGGCGTGCGGTGTAACGCACGGCTTTCCGGGTGGTAAGGAGCGCCTGGTCCCCGGCACAAGTCCGCCCGGCGGATCTGTATCGAGGTCCGGTGAGCCGGACAGTCTGTGAATGGTTTTTAGGCGGTTTTCCATCTGCCTCGGCGAATGCGGGCTGGTTCCCTTTATTCCGCCTCAGTTACACTATGTCGGCGATTGCTTCGCAAATAAGTTCTCCACGTACGCGTACACCACCATTACTCAACCACTCAAACGTAGGGGTTACACTCGTCTGGTGTGAGACGTTCCCTGGGGGGTCCACCGTGGGCCGAACCGCACAATAACCCTGGTTTCGTTGTGGGGCGGCGGAGGGGTGGACTGCGGTAGTCGTCGTTAGGTTGTGGACCACTGAGGCTGCGGCGGGGACGGAGCCTCTCCGTCGTTTCTAGGTCCCCGGCTAACATACAATACAATACAAAATTGAAGCCATAGCTAGGCAATGCGCAGACAGCACCAAACCTTTGAGAGATGACATTAATGCTTTAAGACATCAATGTAATGAAACCTATAGAAAGCTTACAGATGAAATCCATTCAGTTAATGAAAGAATAGATCAACATGACACTTTGTTAGATGCACGTCTTAAAGTTCACAGTGATATCTCTGAAAAGCAATGCAAAGCCTTTCTCTGTAAACACACAGAAGAAAACAATCAGTTGTTACAGTCATTAGCAGTACAAAGACAGGAAGTACAACGGCAGTTGCTCACTATAATTCGTTCATCATAAGAATAAACTTATGTAAGCATTGCACTACGTGTTCTTCCACGTTTGCTGGAACCTCATTGGATTTCCGTTACAGAGGGAACTGCAGCCAAGCTGTCTTGAGTACTGTCAAGTACGAAAATAAAGGTATGTTTTGTGCTATGCGTTACGCGGACATCGACTTGGCGATAATACGGGACATCAGTTTTACCAGCGCATTTAACTTGTACAGCACTGGCCGGTCAGCTGGTACAGCAGCCTGCAGTGACGTGGGCAGCAGCAGTTCACACGCTGAAAGAGACGAGCAGAGGAGCAATACAGCTTTGAATGTCATTTAATTTTTATACAGAATAAAATAATACACTGCAAATCTCCCTCAACACGCTCCTTAGACGACGAGACGAAACCCGCAACACGTTACCGTTTTTAGCTAACGTACTATTGCAATTAAATCCAAGAATGATGAAAATTCCTGAATTAACCACAGGGTTTCTGCATAAGCTGTGTGTAACGTAAGAGAGTATTGAAGGATTTCATCGTGTAGTTAAATATTGAACCAATGAAGTTATTACTTCCAGTCAGTCGTCTGGTGATCTCTTAGGTCCTTCCTTACCCAAATCCAGTTCTGGAAGTGTCACCTGCTACGTTCATAACGAGCATATCAACAACAGAATCCACGAAGCCAACCAGGCACAGCATTTTCTCTTCTTCTTTTATGACGAGCGGCTCTACATCCCGCCAGCGTTCGACAGTAACGTGTGAAAAGTTCCAGTACGTCTAGGAGCTTAACAATCTTGTTACTTCTCGGGCCAGATCCTGCCGCTTGGTTCCAGATCAGTTCTGTTGGGTTTATATTGTAATGGTACGATAGCAAATGTAAAAATGCAGCATTTGTATGATGTGCTCAATGCTGTGAAAATGATTGTTTATCGAGTTTCTTCGATACTTAGCTAATCTGTGGTATAAAACGATGGACATAGTCGAAATAAAGACAATTTGGTTTTTCACTTTTGCCTTAAAAAATTAAATTATAATGTTTTCTTAATTTAAACAACTTTGATGAACAATCTTTCATAGAACATTGATAATTAAGAATTTGTGTTTGAAATGGAAACAGTAATTTCGCGTTCAGTATGTAATTAAAAACAAGAAGACGTGCATCATTCACAAAAAATGATTATGAGTTTTATAATAACGAGATGTAGGTATTTCAAACAGAACAAGGAAAAAAATGATATTGGGGAGATCTGAACTGATAACCGCAGTTGGTTAACATCCCATTACGCTACGTTTAATACGACTTATTTGATCAACTGCAGTATATACAACTCTGGGAAAACTTCAGAGCCGATTATCTCCGTAAATTTACACAAAACATTAAGAACAGCCTATTTCGCGACACTTTTAACCGTGTTCCAGGCGCATGTTTCACTACGGAACAGAAAGCAGCTTCAGCCATTTTTATTCTGCGCATTAACAGCGCGACAATCAGAGCGCAACGCTGCAGAAGCTGTGACTGTACACGATTTTGAAATAAAAACTACATAGCTAAAGTGTGATTTAGAAAAACGTTGATGTCTGTTAATACATTTGAATATCTTAAAATTTCATTTAAAGTAACTTAGTAATAAGATATCTAATACATAAGTAGGACCTGCTTCCAAGAGCGTAACCACACCAATGTACGTGTGCTACGGCTCTGACCAATCATGGCATTTATTTGTTTACATCAGGCTTATTCTTATGATGAACGGATTATTGTCTTACGACCACTGTTGACGCTGGTATAACTTCCGTTACAGACGAGGTTAACACAATAAAGCATTCGCAGAACCAAATTACCGCAGAAGTAACTAACTTCAAAACCACTGTTGACACACGAATCCAGAAAGTTGAAGAAAAGTGCACAGATGACATTGAGTCGTTAAGCTCCCGTCTTAAAAAAATAGAGCTGTTGCAAGACCCTGACACAATTAAAGTAGTACTGAAAAAGATGAATAAAACTACACGTAAACTACAGAAGCAAGTCGACGCTTTAGATTCGAACAATTCCGCGCACTTTCTTACGCTCACGGAAATATGTGATGAGCTGTCGGCAAGATTAGAAACACTTGAAAATCAAACCGAAAACAAATCAGATGACACAGCTCCCATTCCGTTCACTGAATCTCAAGAATATCAGTACATGCAGCAAACATTAAACCATTTTGGTGCACATAACAGTTCGCTACATAGGAAAGTTAACAGTTGACATCAGGAAGTAGACAATTCAGAAAATTTTCCCCACGTAAAGAATTTCAAACTAACGTGCCACACAGCAACAGTCATCAGCTTTCCAGCCCCACGGTCATATAAGCAAACTACAAAGAGTCCGTGACTTTGATACAAGTCAGTCATCTCACTATCAGTTCTTTTACGCCGCCGAACTCCCTCAAAATCTACAACACGATGGATTCGAGTATAAAAATTTCCTATCTATAAAGAAATGCAAGGTATTTAGAAATAACCGCAAAGATCTGTATCCCCTTGATTGGGTGCAGCAATTTTCATTTTCGGTACCACCAAACTGGCCAGTGGGACTCAAGTTCGAATTTATCTATAGCTTTTAGAGGGAGAACCTTCGATGCATATGAGAGCGCAAGGCAATTTCACTCCGTCGAAGAGTTCCAAAATGCATTTCTATCCGCGTATTGGTCAGAAACGACTAAGCGAGGCATTAAAAATCAGCTAATTAGTATACCTAATTTTGAACACTCCAGTTTTCCAACTATCACCCAGTCTTTTGAGTATATGATCCAACAAAACCAATACTTGACCGAACCGTATAGCCAATCTGCGCTCATACAATTCGGCATCTCAAAACTTCCGCATTCATAACGAGTTTCCTTTCTCACCGGACAGCAAAAAGAAAGCATTCCAGAGACTTATTACAATTATTAGAAATTCAGCAATTGGACTACTCATTTGTCAATAAAAACTTTAATAATAGTAGTCTACCTTACAACTCATTCAGTTACAACGAGCAATCCTGTCCATTCCATAACAAGATAAATAAATGATTTGGTCCCGATAACGATTTTCATGAACATTTTAATAAGAGACAACATTTTGTCAACCAGTATATTCAGCAGCAGCGACTATATCAGAATTTCGACACCAACAATCCAGCCGCAATCCTTGCCGCAGCCGCAGCATCCCGAAAATATCCAACAACAATGTGGTCGACAAGCCCAACCGAAGATCAGTGTGCTACCACTCAGCTTTGCCAGTACAGCCCAGTCCGTAATTTTAAGCAACCGCAAGGGAATAACTTCCCCCACAAAAGCCAATGATCGCAGTCACATCGAAACGATCAACCGCAAAGAAATTTTCACCACAAGCACGAAGGGAATCATCGACAATTTAAGCGTAATTTTGGCAACAGCAACTTTCATCGCAATCAGCCCCAGCAGTATCAGTTCATTCTTAATTAACCTAATGTTCGTTTCCATCCACTGCGGCATTCTGCAGACTAAACCAACCGTACAGTACATGTAACAGAACCATCAAAGCAATCTCCTGCCATCAGTCAGCCCACTAGTCATGCATGACTAGAAATTACCGACGCTATTCAATCGGAAAACGTGCAATGCAATTCTTCTACTCATAATACCATTCAGCAAAACGTCATAACCTTCGATGACATTAGGGACACGTTATTACAAGAGAGACACCAAACTCAAAACAATATTTCTCATCCCATTGTTGAAATTAAAATTGGTTTGTATTTATTTTCTGCAGTGATCGACTCTGGTTCACCAGTAACAGTGATAAATGAAACAGAATTCCAAAGATGTAACGCTGACAATACCTGTCCTGCCTTTCCACTTGGTAAGACGGAAGTTCGAGGCGCAGTCTCCATCAAGGGAGTAGACGTGAAACTGCAAACCCACCTATCTTTTATATTTGCTAATCACACATTTCATGCTGATTTCTGGCTCGTTCCTCTCTTAACAACCGACGTCATCATTGGTATGGATTTCCTGTCAAACATGATATTGTTATCAACTTTAAGAAGTCATTGCTTATACTGAAATCCGATTCGCAACAACTATCTGTCACTTTTCAGAATACTTAGTCGGCTTAGGAGCAAGACGTTAACAGAGTAGAGGTCATTTCAGCATTTAAGAATACTTATTGGCATACAACATTCCTTACAAACACATATCTCCGTAGTAACAATACCCCTGAGGAAGTAGATTATGACATTGTGCAGACGATCAACAGGAAGGTGAATGAATCTAAAGCTTCGACCGACGAAGAGCGCCAAAAGTTGCAGGATATTCTTTTACAGCACTCTGAAGTATTTAACAACGTACCAGGAACCATGTCCAGTTTTGTTCACGAATTTCAAGTAAAACCGCATGATACATTCAAGGCAAACATTATTCCATTCCGTTCATCTATCGAGATCAAGTCGAGCAAGAACTTCAGGCTATGTTACACCAAGGTACCATGAACCAACCATTAGTCACTGTCTCAAACCTATTCACGTTGTTAACAAGAAAGTTGGCTCACTACGCCTTGTGTTGGATCCACGTCAGATCAACGAAATCATTACTGAAACAGATCGTCTGCAAATGCTGGAAGAGCTCTTACAAAAATTTTACGGAACGTCAATCTAGTCTACTCTGGACCTAAAATCTGCATTCTGGCAAATTCAGCTGCATCCTAATTGCAGAAAATACATTGCTTTCCTTTTTTTCGGTAACTGCTACCAATTTTGTAAATTGCCTTTTGGTCTAACTATTAGCTCCGCTGCTTTCACCAGTGCGATGAATACTATTCTTCACAATGAATTAAAGGACATAATCACCACTTACATTGATGACATTCTAATTGCAGAACCTTCTTGGTCGGAACATAATTCTGTTCTTCGCATGTTGTTGCATGTTTTTCTTACAGAAGGTGTTACCGTGAACCTCAGTAAACCTCATTTTGGATGACTTCCATTAAATTTCTAGGTCACGTAATTTCGGCTGACGGCATTACGCCCGATCCCGACAAACTACAAGCCATCTGTGACATTACAATTCCTTCTACCAAAAAACAACTTCGCAGCTTCCTCGGTTTAATCATTTTTTTGTCGCCGTATCATACACACCTCTGCACTAGATACCCATAGATTTTGTCATTTATTGTTAAAAATGTTATCTGGTCGTTTGACGACCAAGCGAAGTCCGAATTTCTCAATTTAAAAAATGCTTTACTTAACGCTCCACTTCTATCACAACCCGATCCGACAAAGAATTTATCTGTTGCTACAGACAGTTCCAGGACTGTTCTTGGCGTCCATATATTTCAGGAAATAGAAGAAAATGGTACAACTGTTAAGAAGAACATCGCGTTTGCTAGTCGCATCCTCACATCGGCTGAAAGAGATTATTCTATCACTGAACTAGAAACATTATGTGTTATTTGGGCTTTCACTAAATTTCGTCACTTTCTCTACGGCAGACATACAACAGTGTACACAGATCACAGAGCTATTCAGTCTCTGTTATCAGCTGAATTCACACATGACACACTTAGTCGTTGGAAACTTTATTTGCAGGTACGGTTGTCCACATCGCAGGAACCCAGAATAGTGTAGCAGATGCGTTTTCTCGCTCACTGTGCAGTAACCAGCAAGAAATTGCCGCTAATTTTTGTCAAACTAATTTCAGCCTTCTCTATATTAAACAGGTAGCTTTTGAAAATTTTATTTCACCATCGTTCAAAGGCATCACCGGAGAGCGGAGCAAAGATGACGTCTGGAAAGAGATCCAACTTCCGTGGCGTGACACGAGTCAGACCACAATCAGAAATTACGACACCGCGCACGATAATATTCTGTTTCGCCACGCTCGCCCTGACAGCGATAATGGGACACTCTGCGCTCCCGAAGAATCTGCCAATAAATTAATCAGGTATAAACGTTTGAGTTACGCCCATTATAGTGCTCTCAAATGCTTTTCGATACTACGATAGAACCGATATTTCACAAACATGGAAAGGAGTATTCGACAAGTCTTGGCGACTCGCAAAATTTGTCAAAAAGCTAAATCTTCTACATTTTATCACATTGCCCCTCTGTACTCCATTGTACTCAAGAAATTAAGACATATGGCAGCTGTTGATCTATTTGGACCCATTACACGAACTAATAAAGGTTTCTATTACATTTTCGTTGCTGTACATCTAACTTCCCCACCCCCATGAACCATGGACCTTGCCGTTGGTGGGGAGGCTTGCGTGCCTCAGCGATACAGATGGCCGTACCGTAGGTGCAACCACAACGGAGGGGTATCTGTTGAGAGGCCAGACAAACGTGTGGTTCCTGAAGAGGGCCAGCAGCCTTTTCAGTGGTTGCAGGGGCAACAGTCTGGATGATTGACTGATCTGGCCTTGTAAAACTAACTAAAACGGCCTTGCTGTGCTGGTACTGCGAACGGCTGAAAGCAAGGGGAAACTACAGCCGTAATTTTTTCCTGAGGGCATGCAGCTTTACTGTATGGTTAAATGATGATGGCGTCCTCTTGGGTAAAATAGTCCCCCATTCGGATCTCCGGGCGGGGACTACTCAGGAGGACGTCGTTATCAGGAGAAAGAAAACTGGCGTAATACGGATCGGAGTGTGGAATGTCAGATCTCTTAATCGGGCAGGAAGGTTAGAAAATTTAAAAAGGGAAATGGGTTGGTTAACTTTAGACATAGTGGGAATTAGTGAAGTTCGGTGGCAGGAGGAACAAGACTTTTGGTCAGGTGAATACAGGGTTTATAAATACAAAATCAAATAGGGGTAATGCAGGAGTAGGTTTAATAATGAATAAAAAAATAGGAGTGCGGGTAAGCTACTACAAACAGCATAGTGAACGCATTATTGTGGCCAATATAGACACGAAGCCCACACCTACTACAATAGTACAAGTTTATATGCCAACTAGCACTGCAGATGACGAAGAAATTGATGAAATGTATGATGAGATAAAAGAAATTATTCAAGTAGTGAAGGGAGACGAAAATTTAATAGTCATGGGTGACTGAAATTGGAGAAAAGGGAGAGAAGGAAACATAGTAGGTGAATGTGGATTGGGGGAAAGAAATGAAAGAGGAAGCCGTCTGGTAGAATTTTGCACAGAGCATAACTTAATCATAGCTAACACTTGGTTCAAGAATCATGAAAGAAGATTGTATACGTGGAAGACTCCTGGAAATACTAGAAAGAATCAGGTAGATTATATAATGGTAAGACAGAGATTTAGGAACCAGGTTTTAAATTGTAAAACATTTCCAGGGGCAGATGTGGACTCTGACCACAATCTATTGTTTATGAGCTGTAGATCAAAACTGAATAAACTGCAAAAAGGTGGGAATTTAAGGAGATGGGATCTGGACAAACTGATTAAACCAGGGGTTGTACAGAGTTTCAGGGAGAGCATAAGGGAACAATTGTCACAAATGGGGGAGAGAAATACAGTAGAAGAAGAATGGGTAGCTCTGAGGGATGAAGTAGTGAAGGCAGCTGAGGATCAAGTAGGTAAAAAGGCGAGGGCTGGTAGTAATCCTTGGGTAACAGAAGAAATATTGAATTTAATTGATGAAAGGAGTAAATATAAAAATGCAGTAAATGAAACAGGCAAAAAGGAATACAATCGTCTCAAAAATGAAATCGACAGGAAGTGCAAAATGGCTAAGCAGGGATGGCTAGAAGACAAATGTAAGGATGTAGAGGCTTATCTCACTAGGGGTAAGATAGATACAGCTTACAGGAAAATTAAAGAGACCTTTGGAGATAAGAGAACCACTTGTATGAATATCAAGAGCTCAGATGGAAACCCAGTTCTAAGCAAAGAAGGGAAAGCAGAAAGGTGGAAGGAGCATATAGAAGGTCTACACAAGGGCGACGTACTTGAGGACAATATTCTGGAAATAGAAGAGAATGTAGATGAAGACGAAATGGGAGATACAATACTGCGCGAAGAGTTTGACAGAGCACTGAAACACCTGAGTCGAAACAAGGCCCCGGGAGTAGACAACATTCCATTAGAACTACTGACGGCCTTGGGAGAGCCAGTCCTGACAAAACTCTACTATCTGGTGAGCAAGATGTATGAGACAAGCGAAATACCCTCAGACTAAAAGAAGAATATAATAATTCCAATCCCAAAGTAAGCAGGTGTTGACAGATGTGAAAATTACCGAACAATCAGTTTAATAAGCCACAGCTACAAAATACTAACGCGAATTCTTTACAGACGAATGGAAAACTAGTAGAAGCCAACCTTCGGGAAGATCAGTTTGGATTCCGTAGAAATATTGGAACGCGTGAGGCAATACTGTCCTTACGACTTATCTTAGAAGAAAGATTAAGGAAAGGCAAACCTACGTTTCTAGCATTTGTAGACTTAGAGAAAGCTTTTGACAATGTTGACTGGAATACTCTCTTTCAAATTCTGAAGGTGGCAGGGTTAAAATACAGGGAGCGAAAGGTTATGTACAATTTGTACAGAAACGAGATGGCAGTTATAAGAGTCGAGGGACATGAAAGGGAAGCAGCGATTGGGAAGGGAGTGAGAGAGGGTTGTAGCCTCTCCCCGATGTTATTCAATCTGTATATTGAGCAAGCAGTAAAGGAAACAAAAGAAAAATTCGGAGTAGGTATTAAAATCCATGGAGAAGAAATAAAAACTTTGAGGTTCGCCGATGAAATTGTAATTCTGTCAGAGACAGCAAAGGACTTGGAAGAGCAGTTCAATGGAATAGACAGTGTCTTGAAAGGTGGGCTTCAGATGAACATCAACAAAAGCAAAACGAGGATAATGGAATGTAGTCGAATTAAGTCGGGTGATGCTGAGGGAATTAGATTAGGAAATCAGACACTTAAAGTAGTAAAGGAGTTTTGCTATTTGGGGAGCAAAATAACTGATGACGGTCGAGGTAGAGAGGACATAAAATGTAGACTGGCAATGGCAAGGAAAGCGTTTCTGAAGAAGAGAAATTTGTTAACATCGAGTGTAGATATAAGTGTCAGGAAGTCGTTTCTGAAAGTATTTGTATGGAGTGTAGCCATGTATGGAAGGGAAACATGGACGATAAATAGTTTGGACAAGAAGAGAATAGAAGCTTTCGAAATGTGGTGCTACAGAAGAAAGCTGAAGATGAGATGGGCAGATCACATAACTAATGAGGAGGTACTGAATAGAATTGGGGAGAAGAGGAGTTCGTGGCACAACTTGACTAGAAGGAGGGATCGGTTGGCAGGACATGTTCTGAGGCATCAAGGGATCACAAATTTAGCATTGGAGGGCAGTGTGGAGGGTAAAAATCATAGAGGGAGACCAAGAGATGAATACACTTAGCAGATTCAGAAGGACGTAGGTTGCAGTAAGTACTGGGAGATGAAGAAGCTTGCACAGGATAGAGTATTATGGAGAGCTGCATCAAACCAGTCTCAGGACTGAAGACCACAACAACAACAACAACAACAACACATCTAACTTCGAATTTTGTATCTGTCACTCTGTTACGAAACGCCGTTACTAGAACTGTTTCTAATGCTTTTACTAAAAATTTTTCCCACCTGTCGGACATGTTCAGAAGATAATCTCCGACAATGGACCGCAATTTCGATCAGTAATATGGAAACGCACGCTACAAGCTAGAAGTATTAAACCCATTTTTATTTCCAGATACCATGCTTATTCCTACCCATCAGAGCGCATTATGAATGAGATTGGACAACTTTGTCTTATCTACTGTTACAAAAGCATATTGATTGGGAAAAGCACATTTCAGATTTTCAGGACGTCATCAATTCGATATCAAACGACTCTACCATCTTGTGTTGAAAAATATAGATACACATAACAAAATTCGTGAAATTGTTTCTTTTCCTACTGCAGGAAGATTACGTCACTACGAAAGTATAGACATCGCTCTTAACTATATAAAGCGTGCAGTACAACGCCGTAAACGTCAGCAAAAACAGGTGAGTAACCTCCAGGAATTTCGCATAGGACAAAAAGTATTCATACACACTCACTACCTGTCCATCATAGGGAAGTGTCGTTGCAGTAAATTTGAACTTTTACGTTCTGAGCCTTTTAGGATACGTAATCTTCCCATCCCAATGTGGTTCACACTGAAACTTTACGAATGAGAAATCGCGAGGCAATCATCGCGTCAGCATCGGCAAGCACTTTATAGAATAACTTTTGCTTTGGTTTATTTCACGTGGTTAGATAGAATTCTGATGATCACATACCACAACTATTTATTCGCCTTTTAGATTTGTATAATTTTATCCTATTTTCCACGAACTATGCTAAGTTCCAAATTTTTTACAGATGTGTTTATTTATATTGCCAGCTTCCATATATGCTTATCCTGATTTACATGTGAGTGTACATAATAATATGACACAACACAGATCTTTTTACCTGACGCATTTCCCATGCTTATACAATTTCTATTGGTACCTTGTTTTCATGATTTCTTGATTATTCAACTGTTCATTGGGTGGCTACATGCCCGGTAAGGAGAATCATGCAGGTCGGTTCTCTTACCATGAGCTAAGGCCTTGCAAATTTTTCTGTTTTCAAATGCGTGTGCATGGAAACAACAACTGAAAGAGACAATAGATATTTTGACATGTGTCCAGCGGATCACATCCCGTGGATGGTCTGACTGCTGCAACTATAACTCAAACTTTTTTATGTAATAAGAATCTGTGTGATTTTTGTATATAGCATCTATATATCTTACGTTCATTTGTTTCCGCTGCTATTTTGTCTTTACTGATACCATAAAATGCACCATTCTTTGATGCTATGCTGCTACACTTTGCCATTATTGCACGCCCTGGGCAGGGTAGTGTTGTTACTGACATTTGTCTGATGAATTATTACTAAATTTTTATGTTAGGTTAGTCACTCTTTGTACTTTATAATGTTGCCATGTTTCATTTATGCCCAGTCTTGTGCTATATTTTACTATATATCTCTTGTACTTGATGATGTCACTAGTTTACTTGCTTGCACCTATGTAGATTTAAGAAATCAGTATACCCTGTAACTCATGTCCATTGCATATACTGATCCATTTTGTATATGTTGTATTCAAACGAGACATTATGCTCATAAACAGAAGCAAATGAAAGTGCAGGAAATACAGTACATAGAAAGCACGACATAAGGAACTTATATGGAATTCTAAACACGATGGACACTTCTCACACTCTTTCCTGGCAGGCCTTTTATACACATTTTCATCTTAAGTGTACTAGGTAAATTAGGCAGATTGCCTATAAAGATTTAGGATTAAGGGTATTTGTATCCCTGCATTTTCTGTTAGGTATAACTATATTTAATGGGTGTTCATGCCCTGAGCTACACCAATTTGTTTGGAATAATGATGGGATATTGATGTTTAATAAGTGTTCATGCCATGAGCTGCACTGCAATAATGATATATTTATGATTTTTCTTCATGATATTCTATGATGTTAAGATGTATTTAGTTTATATTGTGTCCTTTCTAGGAAAATCTGTCTTGCCTTGTGCCACATAATTGGAGGTCTTTGTGGGAAACTGTCACAGAAGCTTTACACCTAAAAACTTTTTTTTTTCGCCGTTCCTTTAAGATTGCTTATGATACTACCTTTTTATGTTAGCATGCATGACTGCCTTTCTTTGTTCCAGGTTAATAATCACATTTGCAGGGTCCACTATTTCTGCCGTTCACCCTCATCTTTCTATATTTATCTCTTAATTTCTTGGAATATATTACATCTATCTAGTCACTGAGGTAAATTGGTCTTAGTACTCCTGTCTTTATGTTTCTTTGCTTTTGCCATAGCAGTTCTTGACTCAAGACGAATGACGATTGGCTGTTAATCATTTACTTTACAGATAAAGTGCACTGCCCTTGTCAAGCATTCACATATCCTTCCCTGTAGATATGCGCATTGTTAGGGTGTAGGTCATTTAATAGATAGTTTTATGAAGCCCCATGGGTGCTACACAACCTATACATATTGTGTCTTTACTCACACGGTAGCATACTTTGATTCTATGATCCTATTTGTCTAATAATTATTCATACAGGCCATACAGATCCGTTCCTTTATACAGGTATTTGTTCTTGTAAAAGAAATCTCGTGTTTTGTATTCTTATTATGAATTATACATAGGCCTCTGATTGCCATGTAAAGTTATAGGTAAAGGATGTTTTATGATGCATTCTAAGCTTTGATGTTTATGCTATGTAAAACTAGGCCACCTTGAGCCAGTAAGATGTTTTCTGTCACATTAGCAATTAACATCAGCAGTTATTTCATGTAAAACCACTGTGAGCCTCAAAGAACTTTTTGTCACTTTTTAGATATTAAGTACAGCAATTATTTCTTTGTAAAACTTGACCATTTTGAGCTACAAATATGATGTCTGTAACATTTTATAGCTACTAAGATCAGCATTTATGTATGTAGAAAGACCCGTTGGCGCCTCTGATTGACTTTTTCTATTCAGTTGTTTTAGTTATTAAGTACAAGGCCACATGGAGCCCTTTAGTTCTTGATTGTCCTGTTATGTTTCTTATGTAATTATAGCAAAATATTGCATATACAAAGCCACTGAGAGCCACAGTATAATGTTATGAACCAGTGATGTTATGTGTAATGTTTGGTTATTCTGTGTCTAATTGTCAGCCTGATGCCATTCTTATTGATATTATCTTATTCAGAGTTCACTACCAATTTTGACTATTCACTCTGATGTAAAACATTGTTGATTCATCCAGTCCGTGTGAGGCGTAGCGCCGTATAACGATCCTGCCTTGGAGGCGGTTAAGTGGGAGATGTGTCTCAGAGCTGGATAGTGACAGATGGTGACGCGAGACTGGACGCACACGTAGTTTATGTATCAGCCGATAGAGGACAGTATTGGATAGGGGACTGATTTAGTTTCGATTGTGCCCACTAGAGTGCACTAAAGTAATAGAATGTTTTTCATAAACTGTTCTAGTATTTTCATAAGGCATTATTATGTCTTTTTGTGTATGTAAAATGTTATAAATGTGTTTTAGCAGTATGAATGATGCGTGAGTGTGGTTTATGGTTAATATGAAGATAATTGTTTAACGAGTTGTGTAGTAGGATTTAGTGTGGGAACATTTCGAAGAAGTATGGATATGGACAAAGGGGATTTGTGTAGAATAGATTTGTAAAGTAAGTTTATGGTAAAGGGAAAGTTACTTCAGGTATAAATAACAATAGTAAATAACTTAATGCATAAACAAAAACTTCAGCATGTTAGATAATCACGTCGGTAAAAAGTGCAGTCGTTAGGTTTACTATTTTGCAATTGGTTATTGGTGAAAAGCGCGGATTGACGCGGGAGAATGTTGTTCTGCTATTGGCTGTTGAGTAAACTGACAAATGGTAACGCAATATTCTTCATGCGCCTTTCTCTGCTGGTAGAGAAAACTTAAGAGTACGCTAGAGAAGAGAGGAAGCTTTAACAAATAAAAATAAAATAATAATAATAATAATAATTTGTAATAATAATAATTATTTTTGTTTGGATAAGTAATTGAGAGATCAAAGTTTGTTTCGCCTATAAGATTGGAATTGAATTTCTTAATATTTCATAAAATCTTACGTAGCATTGTTCATTGAGGTTACACAATAAAGTAAATGCAATTTACGCCGTGAATTTATCGAGCTTCGCACGTCCGAAGATGTACGGAACGTAGCCAGGGCTCATTATATATTTTTTGTAGACAAAGTCTGATATCTGACCTCAGCTTTAATCATGACAATGGAGTGACTAAAACTACTAAAACAGAGAAAAGCATGTGATTAAATAAAACATGTATTCATTTCAACATACATTACGATATGAATAACACTTACGTAAAATTCTAGGTAAATAATTGCAGATAATTCACAAATGAGAGCGACTTATTAATCCTGCTCCTCCTTTCTGCAAATAAATATCAATATGGCTAACTGTGGCGCCACACAAAATATTACGTCTTTGTAGCACAACGAATGACATAAGAGTGTGCTGATGCCTACTGGTTGCGACAAGAGAGAGGTGTTAATTCGCCTTTTTTTTTCTTTCTCTTCTCTTAAAAAATCGATACATATAGTGTAAGTTCAGTAAATTAAGTATCGCCTGTGCTCGAGTGCAAATGGTTCCTTAAAGAGCCGAGCCCTGAAACAGTTCGGACGTGTGTAGTAGTAGTTCCGATGGAAACGATAAGTTGCCGATCTAGCAGTGTTTCATACATCAAAAGTGTGGTAAAGTGACGGCATACTTATTCCGATGGGCGTGTAGAAATTTCGGAATTTTTAAGTGAATTTTGTGACGAGAAAAGACATATATTCCGCGTGGCGTATTGAGCAGGTCGGTGGCTAAAAAAACTGTGACTGCATTAGGTACCGACAGACTTAATATTTGGCGAGCATTCTCAATCAAAAACAATCAGTATTTTTCTAGCTATTACGTTTTCGGGAAATGCAACACCATAAACTTGCTAACGTGAGTGAAAGGGATTATGAGTGTGTTAAGTGATACTTGTTCACCTAAGTTACAGAATATATTAATTGAGGACAAAATTTCCAATCTTTCTTTTGTGTGAAAACTTTCTCCCGAAACGTAGACTAGTGAATTAAATTGCAGCCTGGTTCACATCGAAGTACAGTAGGTTTCACTTGGCTTTCCTACTGATGGTCTGCTGAGACAATGTTCACAAGTAGGTGCAGGTTCGTCGTAAAGGGACGGGAAGAACCGCGCCGCCGCACGTGATTTGATTAGGATACTGAACTTATTCTGATCAGATCGATTACTCGAAGCTGACATATGTATAAATGGTCACGTTCCATTACTTTACCTTTGCTACTTTTTGTACCGTCCATTATCCAGTCTCCTACCTCTGTTCATCGTATACGAGCAATTTACTGCTGGTATTCATACTTAAACGTAAGTGACTGTATGTGTTTACGATCTCAGAAGAATCTCTACTATAAAGAGCAGTGATGATGCTGGTCATCACGATACTGATATTATGGTAGTCGCCAGCTACGTTTGGTGGTAATCTGTTGCTGAGTACCTCTTGTGTCTCAGCACGTGACTGAGGAGAATAGTACGGAGGTCATATGTCTTGGAACACTGAATGCAATTCACATGGGTCACTATTAGTTGTTGAACCGGCACAAGAAAAAAAGTTATAGACTTTATGAGACAGCAACTTCAACATGCTCCTAGACTTCAGCTATGACTTTTCCTTCCCTTGCCCTGTCCTATACATCTTGACGATTAGGATTGTATAGTGATTCTACTTTAATGATTTATTCGCCAGCAACCTTGTTTACAAGTCTATTTACTCAGATTACAACCAGATTATGATTTATAGTGTTTCATCTCAGCACTATCAATCTTTCGAAATTGCTGATATTATAGAGTTGCTTAAATTTACCACACATTTCTTGTACAAGGCACTTCCAAATATGAGCCAAATTTGTTAAATCCCACTAGAGGGTTGTGAAAGAAGTATACTGGGGCACACTTGTATGTGGCACCAGAATAAGGTAAGAATATTAATAAATTAAAATGAAACTAGGATACTATAAACAATGAATTTCTCTGATAGACTCGATAATGTGGATCGTTGCCTGTGCGCGACCGCAGAGCCAAAGATACTGCTTTGTTAGAATAAGATAGCACTGGGCGCACAGTCGTTGATAGCTGTCTGTGAGGGAAAGACGATGGAGTATGCAGTTTCTGCGGAGTGCTGTGTGAAGCCACCAAGAATTAGATTAATGTAGGTATGTCAATATTGTTGAACATGGAAGCAAAAGTCTTCATTTTAGCAAGGTAAAGATTTAAATAACTAAGGTTTCTGTTTTTGCCAGTGCGTTAGTATAAATGAGTTGACTGATAATTTGTAATTGTTGAGGAACCCCAGAATGTTCGTAAATTGTTTTGAGAAAAAGACTAGTTAGATATTTAATGTTTGTAATGCTTTTAAGCTCTGTTAACAGAGCTGTATGTAATTTGATAATTTGCATTTATGTTGGATTAATGAAGTTAGATAATACTTGCTGTTTAAATCTCATTGTTTGTGTTCATTTGTGAGTAATGTAACTTCAACCGTCAGATGTTTTTCAAAAGTCAAACTTAACTTGCAATATAATTTTCCTAAAAAAGAACTGAGTGTTAGTAATTCACCATAATCAGACCGCCTCCCAGTTCAAATCATATTTTTTAAAGAAGTTGAATTTTCTCAAATGATCTCATTTATCAGCCAAAAGAATTTCATGTGCATTTCAAGTACACTCATGTTCATAAATTAAGAATAATAGCAGGATGTGGTGCCACACAACGTGGCACTACATAAAACTGGTGCTAATAGCATAGGCATATAGGGAACACACATGACACAGATCTGTAAGTCCACGATATTGGTGATAAGTTGAGAAACCCGTCCCGAAACACATTTGCTACAAAACGCCACTGTTTCCTTAGCATGTACCCCGACATCAATGTGGGATATGATCACCCCGCACATGTACACAGGCTGCACAACGGGTTGGCATACTCTGGATCAGGTGGTCGAGCAGCTGCTGGTGTATAACCTCCCATTCTTGCACTAGTGCCTGTCCGAGCTCCTGAAGTGTCGTAGGGTTTGAAGACGTGCAGCGATACGTTGACCGAGAGCATCTCAGACCGTCTTGATGGGGTTTAGGTCTGGAGAACAGGCAGGACACTCCATTCGCCTGATATCTTCTGTTTCAGGGTACTCCTCCACGATCGCAGCTCGGTGGGGCCGTGCGTCATCATCCAGCAGGAGGAAGGTGGGACCCACTGCAGCCCTGAAAAGGCGTAAATACTGGTGCAAAATGACCTCCCGATACACCTGACCTATTACATTTCCTCTGTCAAAGACATGCAGGGGTGTACGTGCACCAATCATAAACCCACCCCACACCATCAAACCACGACCTCCATACAGGTCCCTTTCAAGGACATTAAGGGGTTGGTATCTGCTTCCTGGTTCACGCAAGATGAAAACCCAGCGAGAATCATTGTCACACTATACCTGGACTCGTCCTTGACTATAACCTGGGACCATTGTTCCAATGGCCAATATACTGTGTTCTTCACACCAGGCTTTACGGGCTATCCTGTTACCAGGGGTCAGTGGATTGCACCTTGCAGGTCTCCAGGCGAATAAACCATGTCTGTTCAGTCGTCTGTAGACTATGTGTCTGGAGACAACTGCTCCAGTGGTTGTGGTAAGGTCCCGAGCAAGGCTACCTGCTGTACTCCGTGGCCGTCTGCGGGCACTGATGGTGAGATATCGGTCTTCTTGTGGTGTTGTACACTGTGGACGTCCCGTACTGTAGTGCCTGGACATGTTTCCAGTTTGCTGGAATCGTTGTCTTAATCTTGAGATCACACTTTGTGGCACATGGAGGGTCCGTGCTACGACCTGCTGTGTTTGACCATCCTCCAGTCGCCCTAGTTCTCTACCCCTCATAACATCATCAATATGTGTTCTTTGAGCCATTTTGAACACACAGTCACCATTAGCACATATGAAAATGTCTGCACACTTACTCGCAGCAACGTACTCTGACATGCACCAACACATCTCTGCCTAAGTGGACTGCTGCCAGCCCCACCGTGCGACGACCGCAGGACAAACGCCCCGCATGGTCATACCCTGAGGTGATTTAGACCCGGAAACTGCCCACCAGAGCATTGTTTCACCATGTATCAGTATTATCCTTAATTTATGAGCATTAGTCTATTATGACCAGCATTGTACACTGCTGAGCCTGTAGCTAGCATTCATAGTTTTTTGAGAGACCAGATTATATCGCGTTACTCCATTGCTGCTTTAGAGGGAAGACATTTTAATTTATTTGTTATGTGAACAAGGCCTTAGAATTCAGTGCTTAAGAGGCTGAATGTATTTTTCAGTGACTGTATTTCTTTATTGGTTTTCTTTGTGAGTGGCATTGCCCAGTCAATGCGTGTAAAGTTTTCCTAACAATAGTACAGAGTAAGAGCACCACTTGCACTTATAACACGTGACACGACAATTCGAATTCAGTACTCATTCCACAGATCAAACTTCATTCAACGTAATCGTAATCTTTTTTTTTTTTATTAAGGGAAGTTACTATTGATCTCAAGTATTTCCAGCAATGTCTCCTTTGCATTTTCTTCACATTTCATAAGAAGTCACATTGTGTTTTGCACGTGTAATTTTCTATTGAAAGATTGTCCACAAAGGTGGAACCAGTCTCTCCTAACCCGTAATTCCTCTCACATTACGACAGCGACATTGCCACATCCCTGCCTGATTGACCAACTTATAATTATCACTTCGCTTAGGGATGATCCTACCAAAGTTTTGTTATATCTTCATCACGCAGAAAATAATGTGGAAATAATTGCTGTTTTAATTTCTCAAATTGTATTGAGCACTGACGGAGAATTAAGGATAATATTAAACTGAAATAAGTTCTGATTTTAAAAAGTGATTTCTCGTCTGATCCCTTATTCTGAAACAGGTAATGCATAATACGTAACTACGTGATACTTTACACCGTGTGTAAGCAGGTGAAAGTTTGAAAGATACTTGAGTTCAATATTTCTTCTACACCGGAAACCGCACAAATATTTTTTAGAGCATCACACGAAACTATAAAGTGAGAAATTATTTCATCAAGAAAGAATCTGTGGATCACGAATACTGACGGTTTGGGAATTTATACTTCCCAGCACTGTAAGCCAACAAACCGGAAATAGTCCTGAAAATAGAACAGTCACATATTTTCGTAAGAGATATTTGATTTCAGAATGTGAAAATCCGAGAAACTTCGGCGACCTAATCGCTTTATGAATTATTTGTGAGTGTCACACCGGGTATCTGTTTCATGCTCTCTTAGGAGCCTCGCGCTGTGGCTTGTTTCCTCGTTCTAATTCGGTACCCAGGGCACGTCTCACTGCTCCCAGACGATCCGCCATTGCATCTCGCGACCTGTTCCAGCTCCCGGGTACGTCCTCGCTATCTTGCTGCACGTGCACAGGAACGCGATGAGCGATATTATGGCCATTGGATAGAAAGTGTCGGATCGACTATGTATAACAACTATCCCGCAAACAAATCAATCGCGCTAAAACACCTACTGCAGTAAGAAACCTTCTACCATTTTTTTTAATACCGAGTTCACTTTTTTTATTTAGTGGAAGATGAGAGATTTGTGAATGGTTCATGGGAGAAGAATTGCGTCAGTTGCCATCTACGGTGAGATTTTAGTTCCAAGGGTTTTTGAATGGCTCAAAATTAAGAATGTTGTATTGTTTCATTTATATTTATTCCCTACACAAATACATGTCCGTAATATCCCCTCTGATTGGATATTATTATCAGCGAACATATCAATATTGAAACGATTCGCCATTTGTAAAGTGCATAGTGAAAGTATCTTTAATTCAGCTGGCGAACTGAAAGTACACCTTACATAAATGTATCTGTGTTTCAGATTGTTTTTGTGCATGTACTAAAAGAACTATGCTGTAAGCTACAGAGAGTCATGTTGATGGATTCATCAACACAGCGTAAATGTGCGTAGCAAATATTTGTGAAATATCTACGGAACGTCTTTATAACGACGGACGTTAGTATAGATTTACGTCTGTTGACGGTCACTACTTGCTGTGTGTCCACAGACACCCGTAAAAGGCGAAGCGACAAGTCAAATTTTTCCCCTCAGTCTGCTGAAAGCCACGAACAGTGCTTCCTCTGCAAAGTGGCTAAAAGGTATAATTCAGAGCGAGTGATCCTGATGTTTAACAAGCATCCCCTCATTACTGTAATATTACTCAGTATTTCATATGCTAAATACAACTTCGGAACAGTAAAATATAAAAGACATACGCACATGTGAAAATCGCGCAACGTGTAGTGAGAGTTGGTCTTCATCGCACGTGTTATTCCATTCTGCTAGCCTACTTTACACACTAACTCAACACAACACATGCTCACTCAGCATCATTATAAATTGTGTGTACACATATATGACTGTGCCTTTTATGCTTAAATTGATTTCTGATGCGTTGTTTTGGAAATATTATTACACTGCGTACAGTAAGACGCTTCTGTTTTATGTAAGTATCTTAGATAGTCATTACTGACTTGACCTTATCAGGAATAAATACACATAAATACCTCCTTGGATCATTGTAGTTTTTTCGGTGACTATCTCGCAAATCGTGTTACATTTAATCTTCTCCTTAACAGTAGATTCGTTTAGTCTGCAGAATAATATTCATGAGAAGTACCGTACGGGCAATAGCCCACAACTTGTAAGCGACGGATGGTAGCGTGAATACTTTTGATCAATGAATTTATTAACTACTATCGAAACTGGCATTTTTTTGCAATTGCTAATTATGTAAGGGAACTACATATAAGCCCTGATCTCCGTCTGCCCCCTCTCTCTCTGCATTTCCCCCCTCCCTGTTCGCTGTGACCATCTCCTCCTCCTTCCAGTATCTCTGTGCATCACCTTCTTCCCATATTTCACTCCATCTCCACCTCTCCCTATAACTGTCCATTCCTCGTACCTCCTATGCGCACCACTTCCCGTCGTCCGCCTCCATAGCTGAGTGGATGCCCACACGGTAGCTCTGCGTGCTCGGTCGGAGGGTTTACTGCCCTCTGCAATAAAGAGAGCATCGATGAACTTGAACGGGTGTGTTGACGTCGGCTCCGAACAAATGCGACGAACAATATCGAACAAAACGAGATTAAACAAAAAAAAAGTGGACAGAGCGGCAGATGGCCATACGAGGGGCCTGGGTTCGATTCCCGGCTGGGTCGGAGATTTTCTTCACTCGGGGACTAGGTTGTGTGTTGTCTTCTTCATCATTTCCTCCTCATCGACACTCATGTCTCCGAAATGACGTCAACTAAAAAGACATGCACCAAACGACCTAGCCATAAGCATTTGCCCCCACCCCAACCCATTCTACCCTTTCTGTCCATATCCACTTCCCCTGCCGCCTCTTAGAACCTTGACCATTGTTTACTCTTTTTGCAAACGAAACCTTGATTGGAAAAGGAAGTTGCTTACAAGGGAATCTCCCCGTCGCACCCCGCCCCCCTCAGATTTAGTTATAAGTTGTTACAGTGGACAGGCCTTGAAAAACTGAACACAGATCATTCGAGGAAACAGGAAGAAGTTGTATGGAACTATGAAAAAAATAAGCAAAATATACAAACTGAGTAGTCCGTGCGCAACATAGGCAACATCACAGGAAATTGTGTGCTCATGAGCGCCGTGGTCCCGTGGTTAGCGTGAGCAGCTGCGGAACGAGAGGTCCTTGGTTCAAGTCTTCCCTCGAGTGAAAATATTAATTTTTTTTTATTTTCAGACAATTATCAAAGTTCAGGCAGTCACATATAATCAACTTCGCTCTCCAAAATTCCAGGACATGTTCAGATTTGCTTGTACATATGCAGGATTTGACGGTCTACACACGGAAAAATTTGAAAACATTAAAAAAATATGTTTTGAAAGAGCACAGGGAAAACTGTGCGACTGTGAAACTGTTGCATTCATTTGTTGCAGTTTATGTGACAAACTCTTATGTTTTCATCACTTTTCTGGGAGTGATTATCACATCCACAAGAAAACCTAAATCAGGCAAGGTAGAAGAATCTGTTTACCCATTCACCAAGTGTACAAGTTAGGTGGGTGGACAACATATTCCTGTCACATGACGCACATGCCGTCACCAGTGTCGTATAGAATATATCAGACGTGTTTTCCTGTGGAGGAATCGGTTGACCTATGACCTTGCGATCAAATGTTTTCGGTTCCCGTTGCAGAGGCACGTCCTTTCGTCTACTAAACGCACGGTTTTGCGGTGCGGTCGCAAAACACAGACACTAAACTTATTACAGTGAACAGAGACGTCAATGAACGAACGGACAGATCATAACTTTGCGATAATAAAGAGAGTAAACTTTTCACTCGAGGGAAGACTTGAACCAAGGACGTCTCGTTCCGCAGCTGCTCACGCTAACCACGGGACCACGGCGCTCATGAGCTCACATTTTCCTGTGACGTTGCCTATGTTGCGCATGGACTACTCAGTTTGTATATTTTGCTTATTTTTTCATAGTTCCATACAACTTCTTCCTGTTTCCTCGAATGATCTGTGTTCAGTTTTTCAAGGCCTGTCCACTGTGACAACTTATAACTAAATCTGAGGGGGATGCGATGTGGAGGTTCCCTTGTTAGAATGAATGGGTAAACAGGTTGTGATTATTGGCTACGCGGTACGAGAGAGACCTCTCCAGCTGCTGGAGCTGTGAGGGCAGTGGATTCAGTGACAGTATTTCGCATCGTTTTATCTGCGAACGCTTAGGACTGCAAATTTTCGGACAAATCGTTTCCGTTCTATTCTTATCAATTGTCAATAAATCATAACTTCAAATTTCCTGTATTATGTTGAAACCGGCTTTAGAAAGAAAACAAAATAGCACATTATTGTGCATACAATGCCTGGTGAAACGCTGTTGTGATGCCTCGTGTAAGAAGGAGAAATGTGTACCATCACGTTTCCCACCTTGATAAAGGTCCGATTGTAGCCTATCGCAATTGCGGTTTATCGTATCGCGACATTTCTGTTCGCGATGGTCGAGATCCAATGACTGAATATGGAATTTGTGGGTTCAGGAGGGTAATACGGAACCCTGCGCTGGATCCCAACGGCCTCGTATCACTGGCAGTCGAGATGACACGCATCTTATCACATGGCTGTAACGGATCGTGTAGCCACTCCTCGATCCCTGAGTCAACAGATGGGGACGTTTGCAAGACAACAATATCTGCACGAACAGTTCGACGACGTTTCCACCAGCATGGACTATCAGCTCGGAGACCATGGCTGCGGTTACCCTTGACGCTGCATCACAGACAGGAGTGCCTGCACTGGTGTACTCAACGACGAACATGGCTACACGAATGTCAAAACGTCATTTACGGATGAATCCACGTTCTGTTTACAGCATCATGATGGTCGCATCCGTGTTTGGCGACATCGTGGTGAACGCACATTGGAAGTGAGTATTCATCATCGCCATACTGGCGTATCACCCGGCGTGATGGTATGGGGTGCCATTGGTTACACGTCTCGGTCACCTCTTGTTCGCATTGACGGCACTCTGAACAGTGGACGTTACATTTCAGATGTGTTACGACCCGTGGCTCTACCCTTCATTCGATCCCTGCGAAACCCTACATTTCAGCAGGATAATGCACGACCGCATGTTGCAGGTCCTGTACGGGTCTTTCCGGCTACAGAAAATGTCCGACTGCTGCCCTGGCCAGCACATTCTCCAGATCTCTCGCAAATTGAAAACGTCTGGTCAGTGTTGGCCGAGCAACTGGCTCGTCACAATACGCCAGTCACTAGTCTTGATGAACTGTGGTATCGCGTTGAAGGTGCATGGGCAGCTGTACCTGTACACGCCATCCAAGCTCTGTTTGACTCAATGCCGAGGCGTATCAAGGCCGTTATTGCGGCCAGAGGTCGTTGTTTTGGGTACTGATTTCTCAGGATCTATGCACCCAAATTGCGTGAAGATGTAATCACATGTAAGTTGTAGTATAATATATTTCTCCAATGAATACCCGTTTATCCTCTGCATTTCTTCTTGGTGTATCAATTTTAAAGGCCAGTAGTGTATTTAACCGACCTTGTATCTGTCGAGTAAATGGATTAACGGCGGGAAAGATCCACTTCGGTTTAAAAACGAAATTCGGAAAATACTGACGATTGCTGTTGCATTCTCAATTCAATAGATGACGCGCAAAATACGACAGGCAGAGTTTAGTAGAGATTCGTGCATCTGTAAAAGGATCTATGCGCTAAGCATTCAGCAGCCACCCCCGTCTTACATTAACGAAATATCTGGCTGAGAAACTGTCAAAGTACTAGTCCTAAGTGAAAGAGCTGTGCAAGTCTGAGACTTCGATCCAGTCACTCATAGACCAGTCTGGTGGGGCAATAGCAGACAGCAAAATGTAAGCCGTAGTTTTAAATTTCGTATATAAGAAATCGTCCGAATTTCCTTGAGAACGAAAAGCTCCTCTTCTCGATCCAGCACGGTTTTAGAAAGCATCGCTGATGCGAAACTCAGTTTGCCCTTTTCACACATGACGTACTGCGACCTTTGTATGATGGGCAACAGGCAGGTTCCATATTTATAGATTTCCGGAAAACACTTGACACGGTGCCCACTGCAGACCGTTAAAGAAGGTACGAACACATGGAATAGACTCCCAAATACGTGAGTGGCTCGAAGACTTCTTAAGTAATAGAACCCAGCATGTTGTTCTCGGCGGTGAGTGTTCATCAGAGACAAGGGTCTCGTCAGGGATGCCCAGGGAAGTCTGATAGAACCGCTTTTCTTCTCTATAAAGGAGCTGGCGGACAGCACGGGCACCAGACTGCGGTTGTTTGCTGATGATGCCGTGATTTACAGGAAGGTGTCGTCGTCGAGTGACTGCAGGAAGGTACAATAGGACTTACAAAAAATTTTTAGTTGGTGTGATGAATGGCAGCAAGCTCTAAATGCAGAAAGATGTATGTTAATGCAGTTGAGTAGCAATAACAAACCCGTAATGTTCGAATACAGTGTGACTGACACATCACGTCGTTTAAATATTTGGGCGTAAAGCTGCATAGCGGTATGAAATGGAACGAGCATGTGAGGATTTTTAGTACGAAAGGCGACTGGTCAACTTCTGTGCATTGAGACAATTCTGGAAAAGTGTATTTCATCTGTGAAGGAGACCCCACATGGGACTCTAGTGCGACCTATTCTTGAGTACAGCACGAGTGTTCGGGATCCGCACCAGGTCAGATTAAAGGAAGAAGTAACTCAGAGGTGGAATGGCAGATTGGTTACCGGTAGGTTCTGCCAACACGCAAGTATAACTGGCATGTTTCGGGAACTCAAATGGATGTCCCTGGAGGAATGGCGACCTCCTCTTCGAAGAGTACTATTAAGAAAATTTAGAGAACCAGCATTGGAAGCTGAGTACGAAACGACTCTACTGCCACCAACACCCATTTCGCGTAAGATAAGATACGAAAATTAGAGCTCATACGGAGGCATATAGGCAGTCATTTCTCCCTCGCCTTATTTGTGAGTGGAAGAGGAGAAGAATTGCACAGTTTTGCACAGGATACTCTCTGCCACGCACCGTACGGTGACTTGCGGAGTGTATATGTAGCCGTAGACGTAGATGTACACTACTGGCCATTAAAATTGCTACACCAGGAAGAAACGCAGATGATAAACGGGTATTCATTGGACAAATATATTATACTACAACTTACATGTGATTACATTTTCACGCAATTTGGGTGCATAGATCCTGAGAAATCAGTACCCAGAACAACCACCTCTGGCACTAATAACGGCTTTGATACGCCTGGGCATTGAGTCAGACAGAGCTTGGATGGCATGTATAGCTACAGCGGCCCATGCAGCTTCAACACGATACCACAGTTCATCAGGAGTAGTGACTGGCGTATTGTGACGAGCCAGTTGCTCGGCCACCATTGACCACACGTTTTCAGTTGGTGAGAGATCTGGAGAATGTGCTGGCCAGGGTAGGAGTTGAACATTTTCTGTATCCAAAAGGCCCGTTCAGGACGTGCAACATGCGATCGTGTATTATCCTACTGAAATGTAGGGTTTCGCAGGGATCGAATGAAGGGTAGAGCCACGGGTCGTAACACATCTGAAATGTAACTTTCACTGTTCAAAGTGCCGTCATTGCGAACAAGAGGTGACCGAGACGTGTAACTAATGGCACTCCATACCACCAAGCCGGGTGATACGCCAGTATGGCGATGACGAATACACGCTTCCAATTTGCGTTCACTGCCATGTCGCCAAACACGGATGCAACCATCATGATGCTGTAAACAGAACCTGGATTCATCCGAAAAAAAGACGTTTTCCCATTCGTGCACCCAGGTTCGTCGTTGAGTACACAATTCCAGGCGCTCCTGTCTGTGATGCAGCGTCAAGGGTAACCGCAGCCATGGTCTCCGAGCTGATAGTCCATGCTGCTGCAAAAGTCGTCGAACTGTTCATGCAGATGGTTGTTGTCTTGCAAGCGTCCCCATCTGTTGACTCAGGGAGTGAGACGTGGCTGCACGATCCGTTACAGCCACGCGGATAAGATGGGATCCAGTACGGCGTTCCGTATTACCCTACTGAACCCACCGATTCCATATTCTGCTAACAGTCATTGGATCTCGACCAACGCGAGCAGCAATGTCGCGATACGATAAACCGCAATCGCGATAGGCTACAATTCGACCTTTATCAAAGTCGGAAACGCGATGGTACCCATTTCTCCTCCTTACACGAGGCATCACAACAAGTTTCACCAGGCAACCCCGGTCAACTGCTGTTTGTGTGTGAGAAATCGGTTGGAAACTCTCATCATGTCAGCACGTTGTAGGTGTCGCCACCAGCGCCAACCTTGTGTGAATGCTCTGAAAAGCTAATCATTTGCATATCACAGCATCTTCTTCCTGTCGGTGAAGTTTCTCGTCTGTAGCACGTCATCTCCGTGGTGTAGCAATTTAATGGCCAGTAGTGTAATTCCGGTATCAGCTTCCTGTCGTACTGCACGTTTGGCCTCTCTCTTAGTCAAATACACTCCTGGAAATGTAAAAAAGAACACATTGACACCGGTGTGTCAGACCCACCATACTTGCTCCGGACACTGCGAGAGGGCTGTACAAGCAATGATCACACGCACGGCACAGCGGACACACCAGGAACCGCGGTGTTGGCCGTCGAATGGCGCTAGCTGCGCAGCATTTGTGCACCGCCGCCGTCAGTGTCAGCCAGTTTGCCGTGGCATACGGAGCTCCATCGCAGTCTTTAACACTGGTAGCATGCCGCGACAGCGTGGACGTGAACCGTATGTGCAGTTGACGGACTTTGAGCGAGGGCGTATAGTGGGCATGCAGGAGGCCGGGTGGACGTACCGCCGAATTGCTCAACACGTGGGGCGTGAAGTCTCCACAGTACATCGATGTTGTCGCCAGTGGTCGGCAGAAGGTGCACGTGCCCGTCGACCTGGGACCGGACTGCAGCGACGCACGGATGCACGCCAAGACCGTAGAATCCTACGCAGTGCCGTAGGGGACCGCACCGCCACTTCCCAGCAAATTAGGGACACTGTTGCTCCTGGGGTATCGGCGAGGACCATTCGCAACCGTCTCCATGAAGCTGGGCTACGGTCCCGCACACCGTTAGGCCGTCTTCCGCTCACGCCCCAACATCGTGCAGCCCGCCACCAGTGGTGTCGCGGCAGGCGTGAATGGAGGGACGAATGGAGACGTGTCGTCTTCAGCGATGAGAGTCGCTTCTGCCTTGGTGCCAATGATGGTCGTATGCGTGTTTGGCGCCGTGCAGGTGAGCGCCACAATCAGGACTGCATACGATCGAGGCACACAGGGCCAACACCCGGCATCATGGTGTGGGGAGCGATCTCCTACACTGGCCGTACACCACTGGTGATCGTCGAGGGGACACTGAATAGTGCACGGTACATCCAAACCGTCATCGAACCCATCGTTCTACCATTCCTAGACCGGCAAGGGAACTTGCTGTTCCAACAGGACAATGCACGTCCGCATGTATCCCGTGCCACCCAACGTGCTCTAGAAGGTGTAAGTCAACTACCCTGGCCAGCAAGATCTCCGGATCTGTCCCCCATTGAGCATGTTTGGGACTGGATGAAGCGTCGTCTCACGCGGTCTGCACGTCCAGCGCGAACGCTGGTCCAACTGAGGCGCCAGGTGGAAATGGCATCGCAAGCCGTTCCACAGGACTACATCCAGCATCTCTACGATCGTCTCCATGGGAGAATAGCAGCCTGCATTGCTGCGAAAGGTGGATATACACTGTACTAGTGCCGACATTGTGCATGCTCTGTTGCCTGTGTCTATGTGCCTGTGGTTCTGTCAGTGTGATCATGTGATGTATCTGACCGCAGGAATGTGTCAATAAAGTTTCCCCTTCCTGGGACAATGAATTCACGGTGTTCTTATTTCAATTTCCAGGAGTGTAGGTTATGAACAACCTCCTCATAGCTAGTGCAGCGTTACAAAGATGTTATTTCATAAAACGTTATGATGCATTTAATCAGGTAAAAATTAGTGTCTCTACCTGATCACTATATGGATTAATTTTTATCCACAATCAACACCTTCGACTTATTGAAGAAAGATTGGCGTAGCGCTGACAACAATGATAGAGCGTCACATGATAACAGTCACGGCTGCACGAACAAACAGAAGAGGTGACGCTCGTGTAACAGTGGTACAGCTGACTGTGTTTAAGAATGGCCCTGTCAGTCGATTGTTTTTGCATTCAATCGCTTTTTCATTCGAATGAAGTAATCAAATGAAACTAACCTGTGCGGCAAAGTTCGCTATTTGAATGTTTTCACTTACTCTCGGGGTTTGAATGGTTTCACTAGATGTACGGTGTCTCACTGACAAATGCTTTGTCCCACATAGTAGGCGACATGGTGATTAGCTTATAAAAGTTGTTTTTAAGAAATGAAGAAAGCCGTTTGTGTAGTATCGCTCAAGTATTCTTTTTTTTTCCTTTCATAATTGACCCGATGGATACACTCACATGATGTAGTTGAAATTCCCAATGCTTTAATTGATCTTAACATTTAACCTGACATCAGAGGGTTGGATCCCCTCAGTCGACGACGTCAGGTTGCAACGCCTGGGCTACTCTCAGGTTGTAATCTCCGTCTTCGACGGTTGCTTCTGTCTGTCTGTCTGTCTGCCTGCCTGCCCGCCGCTTCCTGCTGTAGCTGTTCGTCCGTCCGTCCGTCCGTCTGTTCGCCGCCGTCCGTCTGTTCGCCGCCGCCGCCAGCCGGTGCCCGCCGCCGCCGCCGCCGCCGCCGCCGCCTGCTGTCCGTCCGTCCGTCTGTTCGCCGCCGTCCGTCTGTTCGCCGCCGCCGCCAGCCGGTGCCCGCCGCCGCCGCCGCCGCCGCCGCCGCCTGCTGTCCGTCCGTCCGTCTGTTCGCCGCCGTCCGTCTGTTCGTCGCCGCCGCCAGCCGGTGGCCGTCCGTCTGCTCGCCGCCGCCGCCGCCAGCCGGTGCCCGCCGCCGCCGCCGCCAGCCGGTGCCCGCCGCCGCCGCCGCCGTTGCCGCCTGGTCGCCGCCGTCCTGACCCTGGTCTACGGCCGCCTTCGTCTTCATCCGTCTTCGTCTTTGTCTGTCCCCAGTTTCTCTCCTTTCCTATTCGTTCTGTTCGTTATTGTTTCTCCCTATCGTCATGTCCGCCCCCACCACCACTGCCACCGCTACCACCACCGCCATAGTTTATACTTCCCCTTCCGCCGCCTCCACCACTATCACCTGGTGTGCCCAGTCCCACCCCCCCCTTCCATCCCTCCTCTTCTCACTCTCCCTTCGCCCTCACTCTTTGTCGCCCCCTCTCCAGCTTCTTCCTCTCGATCTGATCCTTTCCCCCCACTCCCCCAGCCTGTCACTGCAGCTCCGGCTCGGGTGGTGGCCC
This sequence comes from Schistocerca cancellata, assembly GCF_023864275.1. NCBI lineage: Eukaryota > Metazoa > Arthropoda > Insecta > Orthoptera > Acrididae > Schistocerca > Schistocerca cancellata. The sequence goes on along the minus strand of NC_064626.1, from coordinate 1,098,833,293 downwards.
GTCGGGCCACTGTCCATGCCCAGCTCTCCCCGTCGCCTTCGCCATCACCGCCGCCACCGCCACCGCCGTCGTCACCGTCGCCTTCACCGTCACCGTCACCATCTCCGGCGCCGACTCCGGCCCCGGGACCTGCCCCTCCCCGCCACATTCCAGTTGTTCCCATCCCCCACACCTCCTCCACCGCCGTCAAGCGCCCCAGTGGCACCCCTGCCTCCTCTGCTTCCAAAAAGGCTCCGCCTCGTCCCCTTGCCCCACCCATGATGCCATGGATGTCTCCCCGCCCGTCCCTGCCCCCTCATCCTACCGCTACCTCCTCTCCCGTCCTGATCCCTCTCTCCTTGAAGCCCGGAACCTCACCCTCTTCCTTCGCCAGCATTGTCCTGGTGCCCCCATCTCCCTCCTCACTCCTCGCCATGATTCGGTCCTCATCTCCTCCCCCAGCCCTACCCTCCACACATACCTCCTTTCCCGCATCCCTGTCACCCGCTTTGGCCCTCATGCCTCTCTCACCCCTGCTCCTTCGCCACCTCCCTCCCGCCAACCCCAACCTCCGCGTCGCCCGCCAACTCTCACCGCCGTGATCACTTGGCTTAGTCCAGTGATCACGGAGGAGGAGGTGTTGGCGGAGCTTCAGGCCCATCCCCATTTGGAGGTGCGTGCGGTTTGCCGCATCCATAACGCTGCCGGCCCCACCCGCCTTATGGGGGTTTTTTCTGAGCACGCTCCCTCCATAGACCGTCTCCTGAAGGAGGGTGCCCTCCTTTTTAACCAGCGTTATAAGGTTGACCCCTCCCGTTCCCCTCCTCAATCCCTGTGCTGCCAGAGGTGTCTGCGCTATAACGCGCACCCTACAGCTGAGTGCCGCGAGGCCCCCACCTGTCCGCATTGTCGGCAAGCGCACTTCCTCAGGCAGTGCCCTAACCTCCAATCCCCTCCTTCCTGCAATACCTGCAATCTCCCCCATCCCACCAACTCCCAAAAGTGTAAAGCCCGACCCCCTCCAACCACTCCTGAACTCACCGTCCCTGTCCGTTCCCTGGACACCCCCACCCCTCCTGGCAATTCCCTTCGTCCCCCCCCCCCCCACTGCTGAGGACATCATCAGGTTCCTTACCATCGTCCTCCAGAATGTTCATCCATTTCAGCGCCCCCACACCCTCCAGCAGATCTCCCTTGCCGCCCGTTCCATATTCCAACTCAAGATGTACGCCACCTACTCCAACAACCAGGCCCATTTCACCTTCTCCCGCCTTGACACCCTCGTCTAACTCCCTATCATTGCGCGACAGCAACGTATCCTTTTCAACAACATCCACTCCCTACCCGCCAACAGGAACCTCTTCCTGCACACCCTTGCCACCCACCGCGTGGATGCCTTCCTCCTTAATGAAACCTTCCTCCAACCCCACCACACCATCCACACTTCGCCCTATCTCCTCCACCGCTCCGATAATCCCCTCCCAATTGCGCGTGGCAGAGTTGCCATTGGTCAGCACCACCAGATCCCCGTTCAGCTCCAACCTCTCCTTCCCGACCCCACCGACCACCTGATCCTTAGTCTCTTCTTCCCCGGCCTTACCGTTACCTGCGCCACCATCTATGTCCGCCCCAACGCTCCTATTCCCTTCGACTTCCTCTCCCACGTCGATCGTACCTTCTCCTCCTACGTGATCGCCGCCGACCTCAACATCCATAGTCGTTCCGCTGCCCAGTTACGGCGGTGGCATCGGTTCCTCTCCACCCTTCAAGGCGACCTCGTCCCCATCCCACAGCATACCCGTCCCGAATCCAACTCCACTCCTGATGTTATCCTCTTCTCCCCTAACCTCCTTGGCCGCATAACGGTGGATGTCCTGGAGCCTATTGGTAGCGACCATCTCCCTGTCCTCCTCACCCTTTCAGATGGTCGTCGCCCCCGCCCCGACCCTCGTAATGACCTTCCCCCTAAGTATGTCCACGACTATTCCCGTACCAACTGGAATGCGTACCGGGCTACCCTTTCCACCCCTTCACCTACCACCACCCTGACGATGTCACCCATGCTGTCTCCTTTCTCCAGCAGACCTTGTCTGAGGCCGTGGAGGCCTGCGTCCCTACTGTCGCCATCCACCCCCACCATCCTACCTTACCCCCACAGGCCGTCCTCCTCCTCCTCCGTGAATCGTCTCTACCGTGCTTTCCTCCACACGCATGACCCGGACACACTACGACGCCACCAGCAACTCCAGCGACACATTCGTAATTTGCTCGCGGCTAAGAAACGCCGGGACTGGCGACAGACATGCACCCGTTTAAATGCTACCCTACCACTCAACTCGTCCAAGTTCTGGTCGGCCTTCCGTCGCCTTACCGGCACTAAACCCTCCCCCTATTATCCTCTTCTCCATGATGATCACCCTTTCCCTGACTCACTTAGTAAGGCCAATCACTTTGACTCCTACCTCTCCGATGTATTTTCCATCCCCGATGATCCCCAGTTCGATTACTCCCTCTTCCTGGATATCCGCGATCGAACTGACACCTCTGTCCCTCCCCTCGCTCCTGGTTTCCAGTACTTGGACAACATTGCACACACGGAACTCAATACCCCTATCACTACACAGGATCTCATTGCTACACTCCGCACAAAACGCAACACCGCTCCTGGTCACGATCGTGTCACCTACCGTCACCTTTGTGAAGCTCCTGTCTCTTTTCTCTCCACCCTGGCCAGGCTCTACAATGTAGTCCTGTCCACCGGTTACTACCCCGACCTGTGGAAAACCTCCCGTATCCTCCTGTTCCTTAAACCTGGCAAACCGCCGTCCGCCATCTCCTCCTACCGTCCCATCAGCATTACCTCGGTCTTCAGCAAGGTCCTGGAATCTATCCTCACCCGACGCATCCACCAGCATCTCCGTCAGCACCGTCTCCTTCCCGTTACCCAGTGTGGCTTTCGGCCGTCCTTCTCTTCCGACGACCTTCTCCTTCACCTCACTCATCTCCTTTCCGAACAGCTTAATTCCCGTCGCTCCACAATCTTCCTCTCCCTGGACCTTGAACGTGCCTATGACCGCGTATGGCATTCCGGTCTCCTCTTCAAGCTCAAAACCTTCGCCCTTCCCATTAACTACGTCCGTCTGATCGGCTCCTTTCTCTCCCGCCGTCCTTCCTATGTCACCATCCATAACACAGATTCCTACACCTTTTTCCCCTCCGCCGGTGTGCCCCAAGGCTCCGTCCTCTCCCCCTTCTGTACCTTTTGTACATGGCGGACATGCCGCCACCGTCACCTCCCGTCCAACTTCTCCAGTTTGCCGATGACACCGCCTTCCTTGCCCTTGCCCCCACCCTGCAGCGCTCCCAACACCTTCTCCAATCCCATCTTGACCGGTTCACCACTTGGTGTAACCAGTGGTTGCTCAAGGTCAATCCCTCCAAAACCCAGGCGATCATTGTAGGCAAAACCACCCCTTCCTTCCGCCTCCTTGATTTCTACATCACCATCTATGGCCGTCCTATCGCCCTCACTCCCACCCTTAAGTACCTTGGCGTCACCCTCAACCGTCGCCTCTCCTGGACTCCCCACCTCCGGACAATCCAAGCCAAGGCACGCTCCCGACTCAGTCTCCTCAAGCTCCTCTCCGGCCGTACGTGGGGTCTGGACCCCTCCACCGTCCTCCACACCTATAAATCCCTCATCCGCCCTATCCTTTATTATGCCCATCCGGCTTGGATCTCCGCCCCCCCTACCTTTTATAAATCCCTCCAAATCCTTGAACGCCATGCTCTCCGCCTCGCCTATCGCATCCATCTCCCCTCCCCTACGCGGATCCTGTACGATCTCATCCCCTTCCCCCACCTCCTCCTTTTCCTGGAAAGGATACGGATCCTGTACACCTCCCGTAAACTCGATCCTCCTCACCCGCTCATCTCCCCGATCCTCTCTCACCCCCGCCCGCTGCCGCGCCTGTATTCCCACGTCCCACCTGGTCTCCATCTCTCCACCCTCCTTACCCTCTCCCAAGGTGGCTTCCGCCAGCTCCCCCTCCCTGATGATGTCCTTGTCCCCTCCATCTACCCCTCCTATCAACTTTGATCCTGCCCCACCCCCCACTTCCGGTGTCCTTTCCTTTATTCACCCTTCCTCCCTTCTCTTCTCTTCCCTTCTCTTTCCTTTTCCCCCATCCCCTCTGTCCACCCCTCTTCCCCCGGGCGTCCCCTACCCCTTCCTCCCTCACCCCTCTCTCCCCTGCCCGTGGCATCCCTGCTCTCCCCTCTCGCTCTCCCACTCCCCTTCCTCCTCCTCCTCTCTTGGCAGGTCCCCGGACTCGCACACGCATAGTGAACTTTCGCGCGCCGGAGATCATCGCCTTCTGTGTCTCGTGTGTGTGATGACGTTTAGTGTTTTTGGTGTCCGCCGTCCCACTACTCCGTTCACTTGTGCCGTTGGATTCGTCAGTGTTCTGTGTGCAGTGTCAACGTATATTCAGTGTTGTTATCGTCACGTGTGAACGACTCCGTGTTTTTTGTGTCTCTGTGACCTCTCTCTTTTGTCTGTCACTATGTTCATTATCATTCTTCGTTCTTATGCTTTTTCTGAACACTATGGCTGAAGAGCGGCGTAGTGTGCCGCTGCCAGCCTGCCTGATTTGTACAGGTATACAAATAACAATAAAGAAAAAAAAATTTAACCTGATAACTGGTTTTGATTTATCTTGCCATGGCTCTTTTCAGTAGTACGAAACTTCATATTTTGTACACTTTCCTTAAAAATACTTTACAGGTAACAATTTGGAGTGTGTAACTAGAAACACTGCTACACATTGATGACTTCTGTTTGCTAGTTTCTCTAGGTGTTCACATAATCTCAACTAATTAAAAGTATTCATCTTTTCTAGACTTTTTGTATTTTTTACTCCAATTTTAGCTGTGAAATCTGCATCTAACGAATTTGTCCTTTTCCAGTTTGGATTGTGAAATACTGCTACATTAACAACCGGTGTAACCGACATTGGTTTTGTTTATTTCTAATGTAAGTTTTGCGTATTCACCAATTGTAAATCGTTTTGTTGGTTGGAATTAAGTAACAGCACCAGCTGCACTTTTATTTTCCGTCACCGTACCCAGTTCTGGCAACCGAAGGTCATAGTCCAGCGGTTATATACGTAGCATTGTGGGAATACGTAGACTGATTTGATGGTTTCATTGAATTCTATGACAGGGTACCTCTCGTTTCCGCGGTGATTATGACGTTTCTGTCATCAGCAAGGAGATTTTTTCCTCGTTGGGAATGTCACTGGTTTACAAAACAGTAATGGTCCTGATATGCTACTGTGTGGAGGGCCTACATTAATGTATATTGATTCTGATAAGGGATGCGCTCATCTTAGGTGTTAACTCTGTGTACCCTCTCCGTTAATTATTATAGGAACCAATCGTCAACTAACCCTGTTAGTCCAAATGATACTACTTTTGTTAGTAGAAGTCTATGGTGAGGAGTATCAAAAGCTTTCGAGAGATCAAAAAACTTGTGTGTGGCACACATACCCTTGACAAGAGCATGTACATAACTTCCGTAAATTCTATCACGACTGGATGTATTCTTCAGGCACTTTGTAAAGCAAACTGTGACCGATATTAAAGGTTCTGTCTTTTTGTCAGTTCATTAATCTGTCTCTCATAATCGATTACGTTATTTTTTAGAAGGATGATAGCAGTGAAACTGGGCCTGTAGTTTTGTACCTTTCTTTGACAGGGCCTAGTCGAATGCCTTCAAACACCCCGCCGTGTTTCGTGCCCTCGGGTATCGTGTGAGAAATAAAAGTGAATGACAAATGAGACGCGAGCTCGTTAATTGTGCGCACAAAGGCAGGGGAAGTCGGCGCGGACGCTGGGTGCCTGCAGCCCGAATCTAAATGAGAGGCGCGCCAAAGGCGGCTCATTGCTATTCGCGAGACGCATGCACCCTCCGCTCCCAGGGTTTCGCAGCGCGCTGCGTTGGAACCACGCGCGTCGCTCTGTGGCACATGTCGCTGGCTTTCCGGCATAAATCGGCAGTTCGCACGCTCTCAGATTTTCTCATGTTCCTCGTATTTGGAATTTAGCTTTCGAGAATGCATATTATACTGAAAACATGTATCTGATATTTCTTCTGACAAAATTTTACATTGTGTAACACCGTAGGCTTCCGAACATTTCTTTCCTTGCAGAGCAATTCTAAGAAATCAATAGCGAATAACATCGAACTTTTCGTGCCTTTCCGGGTTGTTTGGATAAAGTGCACTGACAGCAAAAAAAAGACACATAAACGTAATCTGTGTCTCTACATCTGAAAGATAAGAAGTCTTCAGATTTGGCCCCAGTCGCATAAGAGTGGCGTTACTACCACTACATTGATCATGCCAATCAGGATTTCTTCAAACACACGCAGTAATAGTCATCAGAGTTAGTTACCTTTGAGGTGACTGGACGTGGTGACCTGATGTTAATCAAGAATGCCTTTAAGGCTACAAAGACGCCATTGAAATGAAATGATCGTATGGCATTGTTGGCCGGGAGGCCCCATGCGGGGAAGTTCGGCCGCCGTATTGCAAGTCCTTTTTAGTTGACGCCACTTCGGCGACTTGCGAGTCAATGAAGATGAAATGATGATGAAAGTCACACGACACCCAGTCATCACGAGGCAGAGAAAATCCCTGACCCCGCCGGGAATCGAACCCGGGACCCCGTGCCCGGGAAGCGAGAACGCTACCGCAAGACCACGAGCTGCGGACAAAAGACGCCCTTATCAACGTCTTACTGAGTTTGAACAAGTTCATCTAACAGGGTTACGAGAAGCTCCATGGTCCTCCTGTGATACTGCAAAAGGCTTCGCAGGAATTGCTGGCAGTGGTGGTCACGATTATGAATGGTCGCAAGAAGACCGGGCTTCGGATGGCCACGTGGCACTACACAACTGAGAGGGAAGGCCGTTGTGTTCAGCGTATGGCTCTGCCACATCGTACTGCATCTGTAGCAGCAGTATGAGCAGAAGCTGGCACCACAGTGACCCAAAGAACTGTTACAAATCGGTTACTTCAAGTACAGCTTCGATCCAGACGTCCTGTAGCGTGCATTCCTCTGATCCCAAACAATCGTTTTCAGCGACTGTATTGGTGTCAAGCGAGAGCTCATTGGGGGGGGCAGAGTAGTGGTCTGTTGCGTTTTATGATGAACGTTAGTTCTTCCACAGCACCAATGACGGCCGTGTGTTGGTTAGGAGGAGGCTACTTGAGGGCCTGCAGGCAACCTATCTGCTTGCCACATGCACTGGACCTATCTCTAGGAACCTCCATTTCACTAAGGATACACTCTGTGGTCCGTCGAATTGTAGCATTTTCCTGCTGCACGGATATCACCATCTGTTAGAATAGGACTAGAGCTAAACTTTTCATTTTTATTTGTTTATTTATTTATTATGAAGAATCAGTCTTCTGACTGGTTAGATGTAATGCATCACGAATCCTTCTCTTGTGCCAGTCTTTTCATCTCAGAGTAACAATTGCAACCTACTTCTTCAATTATTTGCTGATTGTATTCCAGTATCTGTCTTCCTCAGCAGTTTTTACCCTCAACAGCTCTGTCTAGTACCATGTTAGTTATTCCCTAATGTTTTAGCAGATGTCCTATCATAATGCCTTTTCTTCTTATCATTGTTTTCTATGTATTCCTTTCCTCGTCCTTATCAATCCACCAAATTTTCAACATTCTTCTGTAGCACCACTTCTCAGATGGTTACATCCTCTTTTTTCCGGTTTTTTCACAGCGCATCTTTCACTACCATACAGTGCTGTGTTCCAAATGTACATCCTCCCAAATTTCTTCCTCAAATGAAGGCGTGTCTTTGATACTAGTTAACTTCTCTTGCCCAGAAATGCCCTTTCCGCGAGCGTTAATCTGCTTCTGATGTTCTCCTTGCTCTGTCCGTCACAGGTTATTTGGCTGATTGGGTAGCAGAATTCCTTAAACTGATCTATCCCCAGCTCTGATGTTACGTTTCTCGCTTTCCTTATTTCTGCTACTTCTAATTACTTTCGTCTTTCTTTGATTTACTCTCAGTCCATATTCTGTACTAATTAGACTGTTCATTGCATTGAAAACATCCTGTAATTTCTTTCCACTGAGGATGGCAATTCGCTGAGCTATTCATTTTATTCATTTTCTCCCAGCTTAAATTGTAATCAAACTCTTGAAGCTTTCTTTCTTGTTACGTCATTACTTCTTCGGATTGTAGACTGAACAGTAGGGGCGGAAGATACATCCTTGTCTTACACCCATTTTAAACGGAGCACTTTGTTCTTGGTCTTCCAGTCTTATTGTTCCTTCTTGGGTCGTGTACATTTTGTATATTACCCGTCCTTCTCTTTAGCTTCCCCCTATTTTCCTCAGAATTTCGAACATCTTCCACCATTTAACACTGCCGAACTCTTTTCATTGGTTGACAAACCCTACAAACGTGTGTCGATTTTACTTCAGTCACGCTTCCATTATCAACGGCAACGCCAGAACTTCCTCTCTGATGTCTTTACTTTTCCTAAAGCCAAATTTATCTTCATCTAACGGATCCTAAATCTTAATTTTCTAAATTGGCGTCCACCTCTGCCAACTCAAATGTTTTAGAAATTTGTTACCAGAATGATGATCGTGATCCCAGATTGGTGTTGGGCGTGGCGCAGCTGGAAGCGGACGGATCAAATTTTAGTAAATGTAATCTACATATCGCGATTTGGCAGTCGCTCTACTCTGAATGATTGTTAACAAAAAAGAAATTGCACATCTTTTCTGCGCTTATAACAGAAGAATGGATATAGCAAATTAGTAATGAAACCACACCAATGGCGGATAGATGCCACGTCGAAGTGCTTCGCCATTCCTGCTAGAAGCGCTCAAAAATAAAACTCATGATACAATTTAAACGTCCCCTTAGAACAATTTATACACGACTGTGCTTTAACTGACACACAATAATTTTAGCGCAACGCAATCTGACTATCAAAAATCCCTACAAAAGAGTGGCCCAGACAAACATTAAACTATACCTTTCACAAATCACTTACCTCACAAAAATCTTCATTACTCGAACTACTGCAATACAGCGAGCGCCACTACTGCCAGCTAAATAAAAGATTCAAATTACGGAAGGCATTAACTACTGATAGGGATAGTTAGCAAATGAAAGATATTAATAGAGAACAAACAATGTATTTACCTTAATACTCATAATATATATAGCAGTTCATGACAAATTACAAAACTCCGCCATCTCTCTCCCCACATCCACCACTGCTGGCGGCTCACCTCCAACTGCGCAACGCTACGCGCTGTTCACATCCAGCTGCCGCTGCCCAACACTACAATGGCAGACAACAATGCAAACTAGCCACAGACTGCACACAGCACAGCCAGTGATTTTCGTACAGAGCGCTACGTAACGTTGCCAATAAGAAAACATAAACAGCCTACTTACACAATGAATAATGAAACTAAACTGCAGGACTAATAATAAAAAACCGCGTAACTCAAAATAAGTTGCTATTTTATGAAATCACTTCAACTGTAGTCCACAGTGCTTACGTTATAGAGGTTGAAAACGGAAAGACAAGTAGGAACAGCTTGGCTTCTCCCAGCTGCTCTGAAAAAAATTTAAAGGGTATTCCTCCGTTAGTTACACACATAATACAAACATAAACATCGACTCTTCGGTCTTAAATATTTACACAAATTTTTACATAACATTGTTTTTATGAAAGGGGTATTACAATATCCCCAGGTGAATATAATACAATTCGCTGCTTCGTTGTGAGCAGACATTCAACATTTCCATATCGGAAAGAAAAGTTCCTATGTCATTGTACATGTCTTTTTTTCTTGTTCATTAAAACAGTCATTAGGAGTTTCGTCTAATAATTGTGAAGTCCTTGGCAAAGATTTGTCGTTCATCAGCGAAACATATGAGCGACAGTAAATTCTGAGTGTGAGCATCGTTTCCAGACACTAGTCGGCTTGCGCACAAGTCACAAAGATGACTGCGAGTCTGTTGGAGGAGCGACATCAGATGCATGATGCAGTCAGATGCTGGTTATGGTGTCAGACACGGTTGCGTGTCGTTGCCAGGCGGCTCCAGGTCTTCTGGTATGGTCTCTTCGGAACGCCTGCAGAGCCTGCACGCTGTGTTGTCTTCCTATTTCTCAACCTAGTGTCCGCTTGCATACATTTAACACTTTTAACGATGTCGAGGCTTCATGGTTCATAAACATTTGCACATTGGCGTAAGCTATTTGTGTGGATGCATATAAGTTCAAGTTTCGTAGGACCAAATTGAGGAACAAGTCTCCAAGTCATGGAAAATGTCAGTACATGAAATTACAACATAAAAGTAATAACAGATGAAAATAATATGTTCATGAACCCAAAAAAAGTCAAGCCATAAGTTTAAGTACAAGCAATCAACAACACAACGTAAGAATCTGCTTAATTTTTCAAGGAACTCCTCAACAGAATAGAAGGAGTGACCCATGAGGAAACTCTTCAGATTCGATATGAAAGCACGTGGATTACTGCTAAGATTTTTGAATTCTAGTAGTATCTTATTGAAAATGGGTGCAGCAGTATACTGTACACCTTTCTGTTCGAGAGTTAAGGAAGTCCGATCGAAGTGCAGGTTGAATATCTGCAGAGTATTAACGGAGTGAAAGGTACTTATTCTTGGGAATAAGCTGATACTGGTAACAAGAAACATGAGAGGGGTCCACTTGTACGTGGAGCCCGATTTTGCAATTCATTTCATAAAAAGTGATATGTCAGGGTTACAAACGACAGTATATATATATATATATATATATATATATATATATATATATACATGGGTCTCCCCATATATATATATATATATATATATATATATATATATATATATATATTGGGAGACCAATGTCGAAATACCCAGACAAGTGAACAGGGGTCGACATCAGGCTCGAAAACATACACCACTTATTGCCAGAACCGCCCATTTCTGAGCCAAAAATATTCTTTTAGAATGAGAAGAGTTACCCCAAAATATAAAACCATGCGACATAAGCGAATGAAAATAAGCAAAGTAGTCTAATTTTTGTGTCGAATGATCACTCACTTCAAATACCGTTCGAATAGTAAAAATGACAGCATTAAAGCTTTGAACAAGATCCTGAACATGGGATTTCCACCACAGTTTACTATCTATCTGAACACCTAGTAATTTGAACTGTTCCGTTTCACTAATCATATGCCCATTCTGTGAAATTAAAATGTCAGGTTTTGTTGAATTGTGTGTTAGTAACTGTAAAAACTGAGTCTTACTGTGACTTAGCGTTAGTTTATTTTCTACAAGCCATGCAATTAGGTCATGTACTGCACTATTTGAAACCGAGCCAATGTTGCATACAGCATCCCTTACTACCAAGCTAGTGTCCTCAGCAAACAGAAATATTGTAGATTTACTCATAATACTGGAGGGCATATCATTTATATAAATAAGGAAGAGGAGTGGCCCAAACTCTGATCCCTAGGGCATCCCTCTCTCCTCTCCCCCCATTTGACCGTACGCCACTCAAACCAACATCAGAGCCATTCTCAACACTGTGAATAAACACCATTTGCTGTCTATCGTTAAGGTAAGAGGTGAACCAATTGTGAGCTACTTCCCCTTTTTTCCGTAATGATCCAACTTCTGGAGCAATATTTTGTGATCAACACAATCAAACGCATGAGTTATATAAAAAAATATGCCTAGCGTTCGAAACCTTTTGTTTAACCTATCCAGTACGTCACAGAGAAAAGGGAATATAGAATTTTCAGTTGTTAATCGACTTGTAAAGCCGAACTGTACATTTGATAACAAATTATATGATATAAAATGATCAATGATGATATAAAATGATCAATCATTAGCAAAGGCTGATGGCACAGAAATAGGTCTAAACTTGTCTACATTATTCCTTCCTTCTTTTTTATAAAGCGGCTTTACTACTGAGTACTTTAATAACAGGTTACACAGCTACGCGTGAGATGCAAAAGGCCCGTCCATCCTGTGTTAGCTAAACTTCATAGTGTTAAGCTTATCGCTGTTACTCTATTGTATTAGCTTGTAAAACAATATCTTACTAACCAAACTACAAAGGTAATGTATTGCTGCTGTGTTTAAATAAAGAAGCATATTATCGGAGCCTAGCCCTCAGTACTCCAAGCAGCATAGTGCAATACTGAATCTTCTCTTACCTTGTATGTTTTGGTTCTGGTTCCGGATTATTATTTATTTCTTTAAATACTTCCTTTGTATTTCCCGTTAGGTCTTTCTAGCTGTATCTAGTTCTAGTTTTCGTTTACTTTATGTTCCAACAGTAGTATTCTGAGCGATCGCTCGACCATGAAAGAGACAACGCAAACAGTGACAGTTGCGTACAGTAAGTGTTACACTCCTGGAAATGGAAAAAAGAACACATTGACACCGGTGTTTCAGACCCACCATACTTGCACCGGACACTGCGAGAGGGCTGTACAAGCAATGATCACACGCACGGCACAGCGGACACACCAGGAACCGCGGTGATGGCCGTCGAATGGCGCTAGCTGCGCAGCATTTGTGCACCGCCGCCGTCAGTGTCAGCCAGTTTGCCGTGGCATACGGAGCTCCATCGCAGTCTTTAACACTGGTAGCATGCCGCGACAGCGTGGACGTGAACCGTATGTGCAGTTGACGGACTTTGAGCGAGGGCGTATAGTGGGCATGCGGGAGGCCGGGTGGACGTACCGCCGAATTGCTCAACACGTGGGGCGTGAGGTCTCCACAGTACATCGATGTTGTCGCCAGTGGTCGGCGGAAGGTGCACGTGCCCGTCGACCTGGGACCGGACCGCAGCGACGCACGGATGCACGCCAAGACCGTAGGATCCTACGCAGTGCCGTAGGGGACCGCACCGCCACTTCCCAGCAAATTAGGGACACTGCTGCTCCTGGGGTATCGGCGAGGACCATTCGCAACCGTCTCCATGAAGCTGGGCTACGGTCCCGCACACCGTTAGGCCATCTTCCGCTCACGCCCCAACATCGTGCAGCCCGCCTCCAGTGGTGTCGCGACAGGCGTGAATGGAGGGACGAATGGAGACGTGTCGTCTTCAGCGATGAGAGTCGCTTCTGCCTTGGTGCCAATGATGGTCGTATGCGTGTTTGGCGCCGTGCAGGTGAGCGCCACAATCAGGACTGCATACGACCGAGGCACACAGGGCCAACACCCGGCATCATGGTGTGGGGAGCGATCTCCTACACTGGCCGTACACCACTGGTGATCGTCGAGGGGACACTGAATAGTGCACGGTACATCCAAACCGTCATCGAACCCATCGTTCTACCATTCCTAGACCGGCAAGGGAACTTGCTGTTCCAACAGGACAATGCACGTCCGCATGTATCCCGTGCCACCCAACGTGCTCTAGAAGGTGTAAGTCAACTACCCTGGCCAGCAAGATCTCCGGATCTGTCCCCCATTGAGCATGTTTGGGACTGGATGAAGCGTCGTCTCACGCGGTCTGCACGTCCAGCGCGAACGCTGGTCCAACTGAGGCGCCAGGTGGAAATGGCATCGCAAGCCGTTCCACAGGACTACATCCAGCATCTCTACGATCGTCTCCATGGGAGAATAGCAGCCTGCATTGCTGCGAAAGGTGGATATACACTGTACTAGTGCCGACATTGTGCATGCTCTGTTGCCTGTGTCTATGTGCCTGTGGTTCTGTCAGTGTGATCATGTGATGTATCTGACCCCAGGAATGTGTCAATAAAGTTTCCCCTTCCTGGGACAATGAATTCACGGTGTTCTTATTTCAACTTCCAGGAGTGTATTTCATAATCGTGCGGGCGTTGTCGCCACAGCAAGTTGGCTATCATCTCCGCCAGCTGCAGTGTTCTAAAATTCGTTTCCAGCTCGAAGAGTGCGATCCCAGATTAGGCTCGGGAGGGGCGCAATTGGCGGATGTGGCCCTAGTGAACGGCAGTAAATATTATTAGCATATCGCAATTTGGTAGCCGCTCTATGCTATATGATTGATTTAAAAGAACACGGACTTCTTTTCTGAATGACTGCAGGCTCCACAAAAACACAAAAGAGATAAAAAATAAATTGCGAATTAGCAATTAAATCACGCCGGTGGCGGATCGGTGACACATCCAAGTGTTGCTTCTTTCCTACTAGAAATGCTGAAAAATGAAACTTTTAATACAATAAATAATTAAATCAAACATGTGGACTGGAGGATTAACAATGAAAGACCTCTTATGTTGCTTACAATACGTTAACATGTTGTGAAATCACTACAACTGCAGCGCACGATTCTTACATTACGGAGGCTGAAAACGGAAAAACAAGTAAGAACAGCCAGACTTCTACTAGCTGCTCTCAAACAAGAATTTGAAGGCTACTTTTTCTTTATGACAAACATAACGCAATTATCAAATATAACTTGATCTCAAATGTTTACACAAATTTTTACATTATATAGGAAAGGGACATTACAGTTTTCATTCTTCTGTATATTATTCTAGTCAGAAGTTTGGATGCTTGAGCTGTTAAACTGACTGTGCAATAATTGTCGCACATGTCGGCTCTTGTTATACTTGGAATTGTGTGGGCATATTTTTTTCAAAAGTCTGATGGCATATCGCCAGTTCCATACATCCCAACCACCAACGTGAATAGTCGTTTTATTGCCACATCCCCTAATAATGTTAGAAATTCCGATTATACGTAGTTCCGTCTTTTTCCAGATTAGAAACAACTTTTGAAGAACAAGTTTCGTGAGGTTAAATTGTCGTTTGCTGTCGCTTACGGTTTCCAATGTAGTCCCTGTGCGTGGTCCTGGAGATGTAATCATTCGGTCCCCACACTCCAGCAGGCCAATTTTCGGCATTTTGTCATCCGCATCACACTGTTAACAATAGTTTAAGAGCCAGCTTTGTAACATTCAGGGAATTACCTGCAACTTGACATCAAATGAGTAAATAGGCTTTTTTGTACGATTTTTGATCGGATTTCTTATAACCCCAATACTGTTCGGAAACTTATTGTTTTTTAGAATTAACAATGGATACAGTAGTCGTACTGAATGTTGCTACATGAATTGAAGATTTATGTGAGGAAATAAACAAAGGTGTTTTACGTCAACCAGTTCATTAGAGAAAGAGCTTAGCTTCAAGTTGTATGAGGATGGGCCAGGAAATTGGTTGTGATCGTTTCATAAACAATGTGAAAATTATCCTCGCGATTATCCACATAAGAAGCCACCTGACAACTAGATCTGAATACGGCTGAGTGCTTATATCTCGTTTTTCCCGAATTGGGTTCCAATTGCTTAATCACATTCTAACAGCACTCGACGCTGTATTAGAGATAGCGCAAATAATGGCCAGGAACTTTAAAAGTACAAGGTGAGGATTAATATCAACAGTAAGTGGTAGACAGACGTCACTCTTCCGCAGTATGTATATAAGTGAGAATATTCATCCAAAGTTGACACTGCGAACGGGACAATTTCTTCGAAAGATTTTCGCCTATTGTGTGTGGGTGGTATCGGATGATATCTCTGATAATCTACCAGTACACCTCTAGAACAACACGGCTGGGAAGAAATGCTGAAATCCTCAAACTTCTGCATGTCGCCATAACGTAGTTACGCTTATAATAGTACCCAGGCCTTCGAACTTCTTTGTAATTACAATACACAAGTCTGACTGTGTCAGTTAGGGAGACATGCAATCTAAACTGGGATGCCTATTAATTCCATTAATTTTAAATTACCACAAATTGTAAAGTTAGTTTTTAGTTCTTTGTTTACATTATTTTAAACTTCGTTAGCCATCCACAAATTAAATTGTTTTAGTTAATTGGACATACATCAATTTTAATTAAGCCGTTTTTATATTTTTAATTTTAGTTCACAAGGCAGAACCGTATGTCTGCATTGATAGGAAAAAGTAATCAACATAAATAAATTATTCCTGAGTGTTATTTCGTTTCTAATTGAAGAACATAAGGTCATCACGCTAGCAGATGGATGTCACAAATATCGAAATGTTAGTTTCGTCATTGTGAGACCTCTACACTGTTAATAAATTTACATCGTGGAATCCAATACCATGAAAGTAATTACCAGCAATTGGATACCACAACTAATATCCAGTACTGAGGGATAAACTCTAGTTTCACGCAGACATGCGTAAAACAACTGCCTCACATCTAAATCTACTTTTGGAACTTCATCAGAAAACCCAAATGCCTGCTAGTCCGTAAAGATGAGGCTCCTAAGATAGTTCTTTAAATTACGAAACGCAAAAGATAAACCGAAAACCGTTAGCTATATATATTGTACACACTGTATATTTCTAAATTCATGAACCTTACTTTTTCGGTCCTCCTCATAACCCACACATTTCTGTAATCAATGATAAGTGACGCTTGAGCTGATGTAAACCGATACGCCACAGAACAGTGGACGACTGGAAACAAGTAATTCTGAGTGATGAACCGCTCTGTATCCTGTGGCAGTCTGAATCAATGGTTTGGAGAACGTTATTTATTACCATGTGTATTGGCCTCAGTGAAGAATAAGTAGCGCGCACAAAATGCGGTGGCCGCTAGATGCACAGTCGGCTGAGGAAGCGTGGGTAGAGCGGCAGTGGTGGGGGCTCGCTCAGTGTGCTATGGGGGAAAGGACGAGTGCTGGAACGGAAGTGCTGATCTAAGCTGAGGCCTTTGCTCACATTTTTTGTAAATATTAAGTGGGTTCCTTCACGCCCACACTTGCATGGTGGCTATTCATAAATATTTCCGCCTAAAATGCAGTCATTTATTTTCGCCTGGCTTGTTAACCGTTTGTAACTTTCAGAGAAACGTCATGAGTGACGAATTTTGAGTAAAACCTACACATTTCTCTGGTTGCCGTGTCAAAATCTGCTTATTTTCCCAAAACGCAGCAGAGTTTACACTTGTCTCACCTCACTAACATTTTGTGCAGACACAATTACAAGAGAATTCTGAAACAGTGGTTTACACTACTGGCCATTAAAATTGCTACACCACGAAGATGACGTGCTACAGACGCGAAATATAACCAACAGGAAGAAGATGCTGTACTACGCAAATGATTAGCTTTTCAGAGCATTCACACAAGATTGGCGTCGGTGCGACACTTACAACGTGCTGACATGAGGAAAGTATCTAACCGATTTCTCTTACACAAACAGCAGTTGACCGGCATTGCCTGGTGAAACGTTGTTGTGATGCCTCGTGTAAGGAGGAGAAATGCGTACCATCACGTTTCCCACTTTGATAAGGGTCGGATTGTAGCCTATCGCGCCTGCGGTTTGTCGCATCGCGACATTGCTGTACGCGTTGGTCGAGATCCAATGACTGTTAGCAGAAAATGGAATCGGTGGGTTCAGGTGGGTAATACGGAACGACGTGCTGGATCCCAACGGCCTCGTATCACTAGCAGTCGAGGTGACAAGCATTTTATCGGCTTGGCTGTAAAGGATCGTGCAGCCACGTCTCGCTCCCTGAGTCAACAGATGGGGACGTTTGCAAGACAACAACCATATTCACCAACAGTTCGACGACGTTTGCAGCAGCATGGACTATCAGCTCGGAGACCATGCCTGCGGTTACACTTGACGCTGCATCACAGATAGGAGGGCCTGCGATGGTGTACTCAATGACGAACCTGGGTGCACGAATGGCAAAACTTAGTTTTTTCGGATGAATCCAGGTTCTGTTTACAGCATCATGATGGTCCCATCCGTGTTTGGCGACTTAGCGGTGAACGCACATTGGTAGCGTGTATTCGTCATCACTATACTAGAGTATCACCAGGCGTGATGGTATGGCGTGCCATTGGTTACACGTCTGTGTCACCTCTTGTTCGCATTGACAGCACTTTGAACAGTATACGTTACATTTCAGATGTGTTACGACCCGTGGCTCTACCCTTCATTCGATCCCTGCGAAACCCTACATTTCAGCAGCATAATGCACGACCGCATATTGCAGGTCCTGTACGGGCCTTTCTGGATACATAAAATGTTCGACTGCTGTCCTGGCCAGCACATTCTCCAGATCTCTCACCAATTGAAAACGTCTGGTCAGTGTTGGCCGAGCAACTGGCTCGTCACAATACGCCAGTCACTATTCTTGATGAACTGCGGTGTCGTGTTGAAGCTGCATGGGCAGCTGTACCTGTACACGCCATCCAACCTCTGTTTGACTCAATGCCCAGGCGTATCAGTGCCGTTATTACGGCCAGAGGTGGTTGTTCTGGGTACTGATTTCTCAGGATCTATGCACCCAAATTGCGTGAAAATGTAATCACATGTCAGTTCTCGTATAGTATATTTGTCTAATGAATACCCGTTTATCATCTGCATTTCGTCTTGGTGTAGCAATTTTAATGGCCAGTAGGGTATTAAGTTTATTAAGTGAGTAACTGACGAATAATAAAGTGAGTATCTTATGAAAAAGCACAGCCTCAGTACAAAAAAACGTGTGTGGTCTTCACATATGTTGTTCCAAAACCCATAGCATTTCTCGTTTAACGAGCTATCGATAGCCCTTAAAAATTACATTCTATCACCAAAACAGTCTGTAGTTATTGGAATAATACAGCAGTTAATGAAGTTTATATAATAACGATATGATGTGATACTCTCCTTCCTGCATGCTATAATTTGTCAAAATCTCATTTCGATATCGGAAACAGTTTGTGAAATATGAAGAACGCTATCGATATTTCACGTTGGCTTTAATGCTGGCGCGGCGCGATGAGTGTGCTACATCAAATTAGTTTTCTCGAAACGTTTGACAGATATATACTTCCACCCAAGTTTAAAGAAAAATTCAGTATGTTGGCTAAGTTTGATTCACAGAAAAATATCATGTAATATGCACCAAACGCAAAATCATGGCGACCTCTATTTTTCATTGCATACTTATCCGATTTTCGCGTAGTGCCTCACTTTCACTTAACTATTACAGTAACTATTACCATTAACTAAATGCTGAGCACATCTTAATGAACCTGATATACAGGTTGGTCCATTGATAGTGACCAGGCCAAATATCTCACGCAATAAACGCCAAACGAAAAAACTACAAAGAACGAAACTATCCTAGCTTTAAGGGGGAAACCAGATGGCGCTACGGTTGGCCAGCTAGATGGCGCTGCCGTAGGTCAAACGGATATCAACTACGTTTTTCTCAATAGGAACTCCCATTTTCATTACATATTCGTGTATTGCGTAAAGATATATGAATGTTTTAGTTGGACCACTTTTTTCGCTTTGTGATAGATGGCGCTGTAATCGTCACAAACGTATAAGTACGTGGTATCACGTAACATTCCGCCAATG
Organism: Schistocerca cancellata; assembly: GCF_023864275.1. Lineage (NCBI taxonomy): Eukaryota > Metazoa > Arthropoda > Insecta > Orthoptera > Acrididae > Schistocerca > Schistocerca cancellata. The sequence goes on along the minus strand of NC_064626.1, from coordinate 1,098,813,847 downwards.
CGGACGGTATTTGCTTCGTGATACATTACCCGTGTTAAAATGGACCATTTACGAATTGCGGAAAAGGTCGATATCGTGTGGATGTATGGCTATTGTGATCAAAATGCCCAACGGGCGTGTGCTATGTATGCTGCTCGGTGTCCTGGACAACATCATCCAAGTGTCCAGACCGTTCGCCGGATAGTTACATTATTTAAGGAAACAGGAAGTGTTAAGCTACATATGAAACGTCAACCACGACCTGCAACAAATGATGATGCCCAAGTAGGTGTTTTAGCTGCTGTCGCGGCTAATCCGCGTCTCAGTAGCAGACAAATTGCGCGAGAATTGGGGATCTCAAAAACGTCGGTGTTGAGAATGCTACATCAACAGCAACTGCTCCCGTACCATATTTCTATGCACCAGGACTTGCATGGCGGCGACTTTGGACACTGTGTACAGTTCTGCCACTGGGCACAAGAGAAATTACGGTACGATGACGGATTTTTTGCACGCATTCTATTTAGCGACGAAGCGTCATTCACCAACAGCGGTAGCGTAAACCGGCATAATATGCACTATAAGGCAACGGAAAATCCACGATAGCTGCGACAAGTGGAACATCAGCGACCTTTGCGGGTTTATGTATCGTGCGGAATTATGGGAGGAAGGATAATTGGCCCCCATTTTATCGATGGCAATCTAAATGGTGCAATGTATACTGATTTCCTACATAATGTTCTACCGATGTCACTAGAAGATGTTTCACTGCATGACATAATGACGATGTACTTCCAACATGATGGATGTCCGGCACATAGCTCGCGTGTGGTTGAAGCAGTATTGAATAGCATATTTCATGGCAGGTGGATTGGTCGTCGAAGCACCATACCATGGCCCGCACGTTCACCGGATCTGACGTCCCCGGAATTCTTTCTATGGGGAATGTTGAAGGATGTTTGCTATCGTGATTCACCGACAACATGCGTCAGCGCATTGTCAATGTATGTGCGAACATTACGGAAGGCGTACTACTCGCTGTTGAGAGGAATGTCGTTACACGTATTGCCAAATGCATTGAGGTTGACGGACATCATTTTAAGTATTTATTGCATTAATGTGGTATTTACAGGTAATCACGCTGTAACAGCATGCGTTCTCAGAAATGATATGTTCACAAAGGTACATGTATCACATTCGAACAACCGAAATGAAATGTTCAAACGTACCTACGTTCTGTATTTTAATTTAAAAAACCTACCTGTTACCAACTGTTCGTCTAAAATTGTGAGCCATATGTTAGTGACTATTACAGCGCCATCTATCAGACAGCGAAAAAAGTGGTCCAACATTCATATTTCTCTACGTACTACACGAATATGTAATAAAATATGGGGGTTCCTATTTACAAAAAAACGCAGTTGATATCCGTTTGACCTACGGCAGCGCTATCTGGCGGGACAACCATAGCGCCATCTGGTTTCCCCCTTCAAGCTAGACGAGTTTCGTTCTTTGTAGTTTTTTCGTTTGGTGCTTACTTCGTGAGATCAATGGAGCGCCCTGTATAAAGCTAAAAGTAAAGTAAAAATGAATTTTTTAAACCAAATAGTTTTCTTAAAATCGTTTGAGAACCCTTGCAGGGTGAGGGCCTCGATTCTGTCATCGGTGACCGACGGAAAGGCGGAAAACACTTTTCGGCCTCCCCTTCCGAACAAAAGAATGAACTCGCCCAGCGCTATGGACGAAAATTGGTCACTGCGAATCGGCCACTGTATACTGTGCGAGCTGTAGTAAGTGGTGTTGTGGTATTGGTGTGTTTGACGTGATTAGGTTCAGGTCCCCTTACTGTGTTTAAGAAAATGATAAATGCAGAAGGATGTGACCACATTTTACGGCATTGTGTTCTGTATGTGGCAGAGAAACAGTTCGGAGACGATGATGGTGTTACCGTTACAATGCAGTCTGTCATAAGGCAGCATCTGTGAAGAATAACGTCTCTGAAATATACTGGCCTGTCCAGAATCCCGACCTGAAATCGAAGGAACACCTTTGCGATGAGACAGAAGGTCCACTTTCGTTCCATACCGCAGTGTCGCTACATGGTTTCGGCTCTTTTGGCGCCCGAGGAGAAGAGGCTAGCATTCCTTCTCAGACATTCATGGAACTCACTAAAAGTGTCCCCAGCAGAGCTCAAGCCATCATAAAGGTGAATAGTGGACTCATTCCTTATTAACGCTCACTAATAAGTGTCTGTACACTTTTGATGGTATATGCATATTAGCTGTTCCTTCCAAACACATTTTGTAGAAGTTGGGAACAGAGGTAAATTACTTTCCACTAATTATGAAAGAGAGGGCTACTTGAACAAGATATTCATAATAGGGATTTTATCAATGGCCTGCAACGTAGCTTCCGTAGACAGATCTTTAATAGTTTATCCGAACGATTATTAGTACGTGACATCAGTGTTACTGCACCAAAATCGCATAAATTTAAATTACTTGTGATTCAACATTCGAATTCCTAATTATGATAGTGCTCGGAATGGTGTGTCGTGAATTAGTGTTGACAGATTATCGTGAAACGATATTTGGGCTTTATTCATTCTGAAATAAACAAGCTACAATGGGCCGTTAAAATATGTATCAAACATACAGAACCGGTTCCTGCTATTAACCTACAGCAACACAACATTGCATATGCCAAAGGACCGTGTTATCATTAAATAATTCCTATTCAAAAGCACGGAGGACACTGCTAGCATTATCGGGATAGTGGAACAAGGAACATACAGAAAATCGGACTTCCGCAGACGTATTCGGTTAATTACTCGGAACAAGCACTCCAGTATAGTTCTATGGCATGCAGTGGTATGAAACGAGGAAACGAGGCACTACCACATCAACACTTGAAAAGTTACAGGTTGCTGAAACATGCTACGTCTCAGTTAACAATGAGCTTAAACTTCTCTTTCTACTGCACCCAACTGATTAATAAACGAGAGAGGGGGGCCTTATTTCGTCATTGGCTTTGTGCATTCCGGTTGATTGTCTGAGGGACACACGACTGTTCATCAACACATAATTACTAAGAACTAAATTTCTGTTACCAGGTGCACCATAGTCATTCAAGTCGTCCTCGTAATTTGAATAACAGAAAACTTTTCTAATAAATATATCCTCACTCAGCGTAAGCCGGACTATGGTACACGTTACCCAGCGGTCGTACAAGGACACGAAGATTAGTTTCGAACTACGGAAACGTAAAAAAGACTACGAATTACGAACTCGCGTGAAGCACGTTAGTTCTTGTTCATCACACTTACAGACAGAGATTATTTATTGCACTGAGTGTTGCCTAAATGACCAATTCCTTTGTACGCTCACTACACGTGGCGCTAACGGTTCACTACACAAAACCATCTGCGAATAAACTGAAAGTTCTCCCAAATGCCTGATTTCTGTGCATCTGAACATTGAAGCCTCGGCTAATATCTGAGCACCGAAAGTAAACGATTAAAGAACCGAACAGCGCATTAAAGTACCTCTACATCTACATCATAGTCCGCAAGCCACCTAATGGTGTGTGGCCGAGGGTACTTTTAGTACCAGTAACTGAACCCTCCAACCCTGTTCCACTCGCGAGTAGCGCGTGGGAAGAATGATTGTCGGTAAGCCTCTGTATTGGTTCTGTAGGCCCCCGTGACACTACAGTTCTAATTTCTCTAATTTTCTCCTCACGGTCATTCGCGAGACGTATGTAGGCAGAAGTAATATGTTGTCCGACTCTTCCCGGAAAGTGCTTTCTCGAAATTTCAATAGTAAATCTCACCGTGATACACAACGTGTCTCTTGTAAAGTCTGCTAATGTAGTTTGTTGAGCATCTCCGTGCATCTCTCATGCACACTAAACGAACCCATGACGAAACTTGCCGCTTTTCATTGAATCTTCTTTATTGCTCTAACAGTCTGCTAGCGAGCTCAGATAGATGAACAGTACTGGAGAACGTGTCGAACAAACGCTTTTTAAGCCAGTTACTTCGTGGATAAGTTGCATTTAGTTAAGATTCTTCCTCTGAATCTGAGTCTGGCATCTGCTTTTCCCAATATCGTCATTCTAGTTAAGGTCGCTCCGGATAGCTACTCCTAGATATTTTACGGCAGGTACTGTTTCCAGAGGTTTGTCATCAATTGTGTAGCTATTCAGTAGTGGATTTCTTTTCCTATGTATGAGGAATATGCTACATTTACTTACGTTCAGGTCAACTGTCAGAGCCTGCACCTTACATCAATTCTCTGGAGGTCATTCTGAAATTCGTTACTCTCTTCTGCCGTTGTTACTTTATTATAGACAACCGCATCATCTGCGAACTGCCTTAGAAAACATCGCACGCTTTCTACTAGATCATTTATATATATTGTAAACAGTAACGGTCACTTGGGCTATACCGGAAATTACCTTCACGTCTGTCAATTTTGTTCCGTTAAGAGCGACGTGTTGACTTCTATCCGCAAGAAAGTCTTGAATTCAGTCGTAAATCTGCTCCCATACTCGATAAGCTTGTCTTTTTTTTTCACTAAACGGCAATGCGGGACGGTGGCAAATGCCTTCCTGAAGTCAAGGAAACAGCATCAACCTGAGCGCCATTGTGTACAACACTGTGGATCTCATGGAGGAACAGAGGAACACAGCGAGCTGAGTTTCACAGGATCTCTGTTTTTGAGTAATCCACGTTGATTTTTGTAAAGGAGATTTTCCTTCTCGAAGAACGTCATAATTCTTTGACATAAAACATATTCCATAATTCTACAACAGATTCACGTCAATGATAAAGGTATGTAATGGTGTGCATCTGTCCTACGGCCGGCCGGAGTGGCCGTGCGGTTCTAGGCGCTACAGTTTGGAGCCGAGCGACCGCTACGGTCGCAGGTTCGAATCCTGCCTCGGGCATGGATGTGTGTGATGTCCTTAGGTTAGTTAGGTTTAATTAGTTCTAAGTTCTAGGCGACTGATGACCTCAGAAGTTAAGTCGCATAGCGCTCAGAGCCATTTGAACCATTTTTTTCTGTCCTACGGTCCTTCTTAGCAACTGGAATGACCTGCGCTTTCTTCCAGTCACTAGCTACCCTTCATTGCCTAAGCAACCTACGATAAATTACTGCTGCAAGGGGAGCAAGTTCTTTCGCGTATTCTTTGTAGAACCTTATAGATAAGTCATCTGGTCCTGTCGCCTTTCCAGTCCTAAGCGATTGTAGCTGCTTTTCAATTCCGCTATCGGTTTTCTCAATATCTGTCATTTTGACGTTTGTACGACGTTTGAAAGGAGGGACCATGTTACCACCTTCCGCTGTGAAACAATTTTGGCAGATCAAATTCAGTATTTCGGCCTTCTCTGTGGTATCTTCCATTTCGGTGCCAGTGTGGTCACTAAGTGAATGAACAGACGATTTTGATCCACTTACTGATTTTACCTACGACCAAAACCTCTTAGGGTTTTTACTCAGATCGGTTGACAAAGCTTTCTTTCAAAGTCAATGAACGCTTCTGTCATTGCTCTCGTTGCGCTCATTTTCGCTTCGTTCAACTGTCGTCTGTCAGCTACGTTTTTACTTCTCTTGAATCTGAGGTGAAGTTCTCTTTGCTTATGTAGCAGTTTCCTAACATGGCAACTGTATCACAGTGCGCTTTCCCGTCCCTTGAGACTTCACTCGGAAAATATTTGTCTATGGGTTATTGCACGGTTCCTTCAAATTTTTTCCATTTGTTTTCTTAGTTCTTATCATGGAATATTTGATGCAGACTGCTCAGACACTCTGGAATTTCTATCCTCTCAATCTTTCTGAGTAAGAATATTTTCTTACATTTCTTAACATTCTTTGTCAGGCTCGTTGTCATAGATGCTATCACAGCCTTGTGATCACTGATTCCTTCCTCTATGTTAACTAATTCGATAAGTTCAGGTCTGTCTAAAATGTTACCCTCACAAGTTGGTTCTCTAACTATCTGCTCAAACTAATTTTCGGACAAGACATCAAGAACAATGTCACACGAATCCCTGCCTCTGGCACCAGGTCTGATAGCAAGACACTCCCAATCTATACCTGGCAATTTGAAGTCGCTCTCTATTAAACGGCATGATCAGGAAAATTACTAATGACATTCTGCAATTTCTGTCTGAATCGCTCTACCACTACAGCTCCTTACCCACGCGGCCTATAAAAGTATCCGATTACCATTTTTGACGGACCTTTGATACTTGTCTTCACCCAGATTAGTTCACAATCGGAATCCGTGATAACTTCACTACATTTTACCGAATTCTACATACCGCCACCATTGCTGAATAACCTAACCTTACGATAAATATTTCAGACTGAATTTAGGATTTCGTTGTCATTAAGTCCGGTTTCAACCAACTTTCCGTTCGTAATACTATCTATGATTTATAACCTTCAGTAAGCAATACTAACTCTGGGACCATTCCTTGGATGCTCCTGCAGTTTTCTAAAATCATTTTTTGTCTCCGATCTGCGACGACGAACGTTCTTTGAGGACGTTGTGGCCAATTTATCAGGCATATCGTCTTTCATCCCAAGGGAGGGTTTCTCTAACCTACAAAAAGCCCCATGTACACACCACACGTACTCCGCTACCCTAGTAGCAGCTTCCTGCGCGTAATGCACGCCTGACCAAGCAAGGGGAAACCTGCAATTCTGTACCCGATAGAGAAGGTCGAGAAATTCACGACCGGTATCGTCGCAGAGTCGTCCGAGCCTCTGGTTTAGACCTTCCACTCTACCCACTCTGCTCGAAACCACCCTGGGAACTACGCTACAAGTTGCTTAGCCTGCACCCCGCGTGCGATGCTAGTTGCCTTCACCAAATCTTCCATCCGCCCTAAGGATCCGAGGATGCCCTCGGAACCCAAGCGGCAAGCGTCTCTCGTGCCGACATGTGCCACCATACGCAGCCGGTTGCACCCATCATGCTCGTTAGCTTCCGGCAGGGCCTCTCCCATATCGCGGACGAGACGGCCCTCGCCACCGGCCTCCCTTCCCCGTCACACATACCGAGTGCACGTAGTATTTTTTTCCCGTCTTGACTGCGATTTCCAATACACACCCTCTGCACTTGTCTGGACAGGGTAGGAAAATCGGCCGCTGGCCCAACAGTAGAGGCATGTCGTGCTGGCTCAGAGTTAGCGTCAACATGGGGTAGCACGTCTTACCTGTTGCTAAGGCGTAGGGAGCCAGCCGCGCGACCTGTTTCCTCTTCCGCTTTCCGTCGAGTGACACGCGAACCCACCATTGTCTGCCTCCCACTCTCGAGTGAGGACGGATCGGCCACACGTTGCGTATCAGAAGATGCAGCGACATTCCGGCCACCAGGGGATTCCAAAGGCACCAAAGGTGTCGCAGGTCACGTCCCCAGCGCCTCGATATCGCCGCAACTTTGAAAATGAACCAGTAGCGTGTCGACGGCAGTCAACGCCGCTTCCAGCTGTTTACGAACAATAGCCAGTTCCCCTTGTGTCCGCTCACAACAAACACAGTTTATAGCCATATCGTCGTGTGAAAAAGTAGATATAAGATATCAAATGGCGCTACTGAGTTTGTAATGTACACAAGATATAAGGAGAAGAATGAAGAAACACTAAAAAGTGCTCTGCAGATTTCTCACTATGCCCTGAGACGGCAAGCTCTTAAACAAAAATAAATTTCTCTACTGAAGTGCATGCACCTACTAGTAGAAACTCTGCTTACCTGAAAGCTACTGCAAGAGATAAGTATGCAAACTAGAACGCACTGTTCTAAACTATATGTTATGTACCAGCACGAGATTTAAACTTAGTGTCTTGATGTGGCGGTCTGACGGCTGGAACATTACACTAGGAAGTTATTTTAGACAAGGATATGCACACACAAACAAAAACTTACTGTAATCGCTAACCGCTAGTCTACACACTAAAATCCATAGGTACAGTTCACTCCTTTGCAAAAGCACGTGAAAAAAATTAAAATAAAATAAAAATAAAAAACAAAAAGTAAACTAAATTACTGTGTTATCAGGCAAGTGCTGTTGCCGCTGCGACTACTGCTAGCGCTTCCGCTCAGCTCGGCGTCTGCTAAATAAAGAAAGAAGCGTATCCACGTCTGTCTTACCTTTCTCCGAGCCGTAAGTGCTGTTTCAAAGCAATTTCCGGTCTCTGGCTGCTTGCAGCTGTGGAGGGGAAAGGTGCCTCAAAGAAGCTTACGGATCCCCGATTAACTGTGCGAAAACACCCTTTGTCTGCATCCCAATGAGTTTTACTGGTAATCCCTGTGCCGACGCATTAATATTCTAGCACTGGCAAATTTTCGTTAACAGAACATGCTTTCCTTCACTCAAAGAACCAACTCAAACTCAGTTTAAATTTCCCTCATCTACAGAGACACACAGGAGGTGGATGTGCATTTATTCACATTAGAGGTCTGCATTATCTCCGATTTTTACCGGCGAGTCCCGCTCGCCCCTCTGGCTCTCGGGAGTACGCGGCCGAGCGTCCTCTTCCGCCGGCTGTGGCCGCCGATCGCCAGCGCTCGGTCGAGTGCGGCAAACGCTCGGCCGGTCGCCAGTAACCGGTGGACTCGGTGCCAGCGAGCGGCGCTTCGTCACACTCCTTGAGATCAGAGGCCACCGCTTCACATTAACCACTCACTTATTTCTTTAACAACTGTCTTCCGTTGTTTACTACCAATTCTATGACCTAAATAATAGACTTGTATATGTTACATTTGATGTTTGTTAATATGTTGCAGACTACTCGAGTTTCGCCTTTGAGGTTATCATGTATTCCAGTAATTGTAACGTTAAAAACAGTAACGTCTGTATTTAGTATTTTGTTCCGTTCGGTAGACAAACGGGAACACAGTAGTCTAATCATCGACTATGTGTAGCCTATCTCCAAACTCGGCCACGTATACGTTGTACTAATATTGAATGCAGGATCGGGAAGGAATGACGGAGTTAAAAGTAATACTCTCCAAATTTTGTTGCACAAACGGTAATTTCTGAACAAATTATGACCTGTAAAAACGTTACAAGTGAATCATGAATATACAATTCGTTTTTCGTCATTGGTGCTCCCTGATACACAGGCGTCATTTGTGTTCCTGGAGCTATTACTACAGCTGGCGGTTTGAACTTCTTCCTGTGAAGTCAATGAAAGTGGAATCATACATTTATAGAGTTTGAGGAATGTTTCCTTCCTTGTGATTACGTGGTATGTTGTGAGTACTTACGTAATTGTGATGGATCAATAAGAGATCATACACCTTGTCTGATACCAGTCACGATCTTTTGCTGGACAGCAGGTGACCGGCCTGGCTAAAATTTCTCTCGCTGGCAGCACTAGTGGCAGGAATACAGATAACTCTTCTGGCTACTACCGACAGCCTTGGAAATAACCCCGCGTGCGTTTTCCACCACTGCAAAATTTGTCCTACGGCAAAGCTACAGTCGGATTTGGAGAGCGAAAGGTACCTGTCGAGTTCATTGGTAGTAACTGTGTGTCCATCTTCGTCGTCCTCATCCGAACTCCAGTCCATCCTGGACTTTTTCATGGGAAGAACTTGGTCACTGTTTGCTTGAATGGACTCTCAACATGAATGAAAACATCCGTAAGATATTCCTGTCACCTTCAAATATGTATACACCATAGTTAGAATTACTGGTTACTAAACGACTATATTTACGGTGACATTTTATATATATCGCACAAATTATATCAAAACACATTGTGGAATGTTTAAGCTGCGAAACCTTTCCCAAATATCACATTCTAGACGTAATAAATGTTGATCTAACGAAAGATGGCAGATTAGACAAACAAACATTCGTTTGCTAATTGCTTTCAGTGAATGAAGCTTACCATTTACGGGCAGTTCCAAGTACAATCGTCGAACTTCAGCGTACGCGGCTTGCTTTTCGTCTGCTGTGAGTTTCTACAAATGACGCCGTGATGGCCATAGAACCGTGGCAACATAATGGATAGACTCAATTTTGCACTTCTCTGTGATGAAGTATGCTGCTCTCCTTTTTATTTTCGCCATGGCTGAAAAGGAAACCCAATACACATAACTGCACTCTGATAATTCAACAGTTGTATAAAGGATCGTAACCTGTAGAAAGTGTTCTTACCTCCTTGTCATTGTCTATTGGTTCACAATGATGTAACAGACTCTTGTACCACGGCAGCACACATTCCAGCGTTGTTATCTTTGCAGTTTCCAAATCCCAACTCGCTTCTTTAAAGGGGGTTAGAAAAGCGACAACGTCTCGTACCCACCCATTTTGGAAGGTTTCTAAGAGTGTCGATTGCCCCCGGGATTCTTGTAGATCTCGAATATCGTCGATTTGACTTATGATGGAATTCAGCATTAACAGTATATAGTTCCACCGAGTTACAGCTTCTTGCTTCACAGAGTGCCGCAGACGCCCCGAGTGACCCGATCTCTTCAAATAGCCTACTATAGCTCTTGCTGATAGTAGACACGACAGGATTTCAGGGGCTTCGTCTTCTAAAAACGTCTCTTTAAATGTGTGACGAAGCGCAGTCATCAAGCAGTGATCAAAGCAAGGCAAACGGCCGTAAGATTCAAGTGCCTTCTTCATATTAGCTCCTTGATCGGTGACAAAGTAACATTTCGTAAGATCATTCTTGTTAATTCCTAACTCAAGCATCCGCTCTTCGATTTCGTGCCGTATGTTCTCTCCTGTCTTAGGTACGTCCGGAAACTCGGTTGTTATCAAAACAAGCATTTCCAGCTGCCACTCATCATTCACATAATGCGACGTCACAGTCAAAAGCGCACATTTCGTTCTTTAAGGCACATTTTAGCTTGGGCACCACTGTCACCCGTATTTTGTCTGCCTTTTCTTTAATATGCCGCGATACAGTTGTAGGGTGCAGAAGAACATATTCTATACTGACTTTGCCGTAAGTGGCACCAACATTGATGAGCTCCTGCGAATAAATCTTGAAGCCAATCTTACTACAAGTATTTAACGGTAGCAAATCTATTCCACTCATATCGACCAACCCATCAACAAGAACTTTCTTTATGCTACTTGGTACTGAAAATGGCGGGTGGACTTCTGTTCCGCATTTACTTTTGCAGTGCCGAATCATACCTGTTGTGCTTGACTGGTACGAAAGTATGGTATCGCATGTGGTACATTGCACAAAACCAGCAGAAGCCTGCGTGACAGGATCCACTACAAAAGCAAACGATTTCCAAGCTTCACTTTTCGCCTCCTCTTCCGACATGTATTTCTTCTTCACGAGCCGCTCCTAATTCTCTCCATAATACTTCTCTTCGTTTCATGAATGGAACGTTTACGACCTATACGACCTATACTTGGTTTATCCATAACGCTGTCTGCGCTGCTCAAAGCCAGGTCGTCAACTGCTTTTACCCACGGTTTCTAATGCGATTCGGCACCGTAGAGCGCGCGGCGGTTGTACTGTCATCGGCCGAGATTGAGAGTACGCTCGAGCGCCCGACAGTGCTCGACAGTCCAACCGATAACCGAGAGGTGGAGCACAACCGGCCACATGGCGCATTAGACGGCCACAGCCGTATCGCAGCGTGGGCCTTTCCCAGCCGTCGAGCAGCGGCACGAAACGGGAAATGCTCAAGCGGTTGTTTTCATCGAAATGCAGAGCTCTAATTCACACTTTCATTCACATTTACATATAAACAGGATAGGGAGGGTAGGAATAATGCTGAAACTTTTTACGTCAGTGAAATAAACAGACACCATTCTCCTTCAGCGACGTTGCTACTGACACAGCTGAGTTGTGAAGGATACAAGCGACAACACAGAGAGATTGAGTAGCATGAACGAGATCAATATTTAGTTGAGAGTTCCTTTCTTGCGAGTTTATCCGCCTGGTTCAAGTCTTCATTTGATCTCGCTTTGGCGATTTGGGGGTCGACAACAAAACACACACACACACACACACACGCACACGCACACACACACACACACACACACACACACACACACACACACACATTGTTACTAACGCAGAAAATCCCCAATGCGGCCGAGAATAGAAGCAGGGGCCCCGTTAGCGAGGGTCAGCAACGGTACGTACGAGACCACGAACTACTGACAGCACAGTACAATGTACGTTAAGGCAGTGCCAGATTTGTTGGTATACAGAGCACTGTCTCGCTTTACTGGTTGTAAGTGAGGTTCCGTGATTAGGTGTGCTAGCCTGCTGTTGTAAACCTGAAGGTCCGGTGTTCAGTTCTCGGTTAGTCACAGGTTCCTCTTTTTTTATTTCTTTTTGGTCGCTTCTTTCATATCTGGCAATGATTTGTTAAAACGAAAAATAGCAAGCGGCACTGCGATTCAAAGTGTCGGCAGGTCCACCTACAGTTGGCAGGCTATGTCATTTCAAAAGTCGGAGGGAAGTAGGAGAATATCAACTCCAATAAGATTTTCTAAATCACCGTGGTTTTCAAACGAAACTTCCGATTGATGAAAACTTTATCTGCTGTCTATAAGTAGGTATGGTACAGACTGATAGTGAAATTCTGTAGTCACAGCTTTCTGTACCTCACTTCTTGCCACTCCTCTGCATAATGACTCACCAGCCCGTCCCTCAGCGGTGATGGTACTGACGATGTGAGGATTTCACGTCTCAGTACACTAGGCGCAGTGCAGTAATTCATCAGCCAATTCGTTTCTCGAATCCTCACTGCACTGTCATCTCCTTTCCTGGATACCGTTTATGAAGGAAACTTTTTCTGAAACTTCCTGGCAGATCAAAACTGTGTGCCGGATCGAGACTCTAACTCGTCCTGCGAACCACTTGCCCACGAAAGGCAAAGGTCCGGAGTTCGAGTCTCGGTCCGGCACACAGTTTTAATCTGCCAGGAAGTTTCATATCAACGCACACTCCGCTGCAGAGTGAAAATCTCATTCTGGAAACTTTTCCTGCTTGACTGGAATTGTTGCTGGCTATACGTGCTGGATGGCTTGAAGAGTATTCACTGAGTTAGAACAAGAACTTTTTAAACTCTGATACATCTTTTTATCTGCCGGCTGCGGTGGTCTAGCGGTTCTGGCGCTGCAGTCCGGAACCGCGGGACTGCTACGGTCGCAGGTTCGAATCCTGCCTCGGGCATGGGTGTGTGTGATGTCCTTAGGTTAGTTAGGTTTAAGTAGTTCTAAGTTCTAGGGGACTTATGACCTAAGATGTTGAGTCCCATAGTGCTCAGAGCCATTTGAACCATTTGAACATCTTTTTATCTCAGATGCTCTCGAAACTCACAGACTTCACACTCGTTTCGTATCCATCTTGGAAATGCGCCTAGGACAAAGTGCTAAGCAGCAAAAGTATACCCATTACAGTATATTAGCTAATAATGGTCTTAAGGCTGGCTGCGAATATATCTGCTCTATTGAGATGACGTGGAACACTAACGTAATACCTCTGGTGGCAAAAGGGCAAAAAAGAACCTCAGGATAGGTGGACGACCACGCTACGTCATTTACATTGCCCTTTGCCTAGCATGTGCAGTGGTTGTTGTATTGCTTTTACAACAGTGCTTTCGACGGACAGCTTCTAAGAAAATTCGGTGTTACGCGTTTTTGCGTTTTGTTGGAAGCCCTTCACATTTCTAAATATAACGAAGAGAATCATTCGCAATTGTTTAGCGTGCTATAAAATTTCGATGACTACTCTGCTGATCACTTTCCAGCACTGTGCTGAATCATTATGTAGAGTTCTTGGACAAAATTACATATGCACCAAAAATACGACACTTTACCATGCCTAATACGGTGCAAGGAGCCCGTTGGCCAACAAAAAAGCTTGCAATTCACTCGGAAAGGTTGAAATACAGGTCCTTATCTTCACGCTCACAAAACCAGGTTTGGAAGATGCTTGCTGTGTGAACAGGGGCCTTGTCGTCTTCGAACACAGCATTGGTAAACAAACAGTGCACCATGGGAAGTAACTGATCAGTGTAAATTGTCACATAATGCTTGGTGTTAAGGCGATCTTGATAAGTAATCATTGGCTCCATCGAATACCACCGTATGGCTGCCCGAACCATCACCGGGCCCCCGCCGTGTTTCACTATTCGGACGTATATTTGACCATATGTTGGAAACAGCGTGAAACAAGACACGCCCGTCCAAATGTCATTGCTCCATTGTCCAGGTTTTATGGCGTCGCCACCACATTCTCCTGTTATGGGCGTTTGCATCACTGATGAGTGGTTCTAGAATTCCAGCACGCCCGGCAGTCGGCAATTTATGGACCTCCCTTTGCATTGTTTCGGTTCTGACAGGTTTCACGAGCTTCACGTTCGGTTCAGTAGAGACTTTTGCAGCTGTAGTCCTGTTCTATTTTTTATCACGGTCCTCTTCAATGACAAGCCCGTTCCAATCTCCCAAAACACATACTTTCGTTCGCGTTGTGACTTGGTATGAACGCTGTATAAATCTTCGATACGGTGCTTCTTGAAACACCAAACATTTCGGCTCCCCTGGTTGCGGATACACGCGCCTCACAGGCACCATCACTTTGCCCCCTTTCGAATTCACTTAGCTACGACATAATGCACTCAACTGCACTGAACACTGTTCAGACTATGACTGACGCTTCCAACGTATTGAGGAAACTGCACAACAGGGAAACCTGCTGGACTGCCTAGTATCTCCGTTTACGCCCAAGCATGCATTTCTCGCTGTGTTTTCAAAGTTTTGTGCAACCGCTGCAGGTTCACTGTAGAAGGCACCAATAAAATGGCAACTTCTGTAAACTTTTACGGGCTCTAAAGCTTTTGAATTGTCTCAGTTGTTTGAGGTTTTTCGCGTATTCCTACCCAACTCAATCGTCCGTGAATACACGGCAAATTTTACAGTTGGTGAATATCATCCACCTCAAAATCTGTTCAAAAGGTAAGCATCTCAATACACGAATTGATTCAGCATTCGAAAAGGAGTGTTGGGCATTGCCCGCGTGTTACAAGAAAGCTCCAAAAATACGTACAAAAGCTTAATGTACATACCTTGTCACTGTACTTATTTCCAAATATGAAATTATTATACTTTTATTAATTAACATTCAACGTTCTTATCAAAATGCAGTATTTACTGAATAACTAGTCTAATATAGAATTTATTTAATCTAGAACATTCTTCCATACTTTAAAATATTTTCATATAAATAAATTTCATATGTCTTGTTTTTATATCGAGTACGTCTAAAGAAAAGGGTATAGATGTCTAACGTCCGGCGATTTATTCAACTTATCCTCAAAACTAAAGTGATAAGGTGATTTACTAGTCTTTAACAAATGCACCAGTCACTGTCCAATATTTACCAACATGTGCATTTAGTGGAAGCAGGGGCAAACTGTCAATCGAACAGAAATGTTGCGACCTGTTTCTTCCTTGCTATAATACACACGCTGTTGCTACAAGTGAAAGGTATTTCTCTAAATTAAACGTTATGTTGGTCACGAGTTTAACTACATTTAATTACAGCTCATTCTCGTGACCGTGCTTTGAAACCAGTTATAATTCTTTACGAACTTTTCGTCTTAACGGCAGCTTTAATTAAATCGTTCTGTACATTCTTCGTTTTGAGTCAGTATTTGTAACCTCCCAGGCTGGTCTTCAGCAAAACCAGTGAGAGGGTGAAAAGTGCTGATACCGGGAATCGAAGATTCAGATGCGCGCATTCTTCATTTTAGTACAATATCAAACTAGCTTGAAGACGATAGAATTACATGTATTTGGCGCTAATCAGACGTTTATAAGAAATTATTTCATAACTGATATGAGTACTAGCACATCATTGAGGAACAGTATATACTCACTGCTTTCCGTTAGGTAAGTAAGAAAGAGGTTAACAGCGACAACAAAGTGTTAATGACTGATGTGGTTAAAAAGACTGGAAAATATTTATGCTTAGCAACTGCGACAGGAAACAGACTGCAGTTTTACTGTGGAGTGGTTATCAACGATATATGGAGACGAAGTGGTTGAGTATCGATGGGTAAACTTGAATGGCGTTGAAGAATACGTTTCAGGCATGTAAGTGGTGAGGAATGGGAATAATCGCCAGTGTTCAACACGAAAGCATAACAGATATAAGCAAAGACAAAGCATTACTAACAAACAACATAAAAGTAGCCAAAATGAGCCTAATGAGATTAACTTGTTCATTAGTCAGTTACTCTGAATGTAAAATTTTGTCCACAGATCTAATGAAGATAGTGACGAGATATATGCCTTCGTTCAGTTACAACGATGGAGCTGTTACGGACGATGACGTAAACCGGAGTACTAGATTCGGATTTCGTAAATTGTTTTATTGTGGAAGATCGCATCGCACGAAAGCTGAAATCTGTCGTAGTTGATTAAGAAATGTAAAGTTAGTTAAAGTCGTTTTAACAGAGGAAACGAGAACAGGAATGCTGAAGTAGTTGTAAGACTGGATATAGAATGTGTGGAGAAACTTGCTCCCTTCTAGAGGCTGTTTATCGTATGTCGCTTGAACAACGAAATCTTCCATGTGACTGGAAGAAAAAACTAGTCACTGCCGTTTTCAAGGATTATCGGTGTGCTCCACATAACTACGTAACCGCACATCTGACGTCTATTTGTTGCAGAAATATAGAGCATGTTTTATGCTCATGTTTGAAGAGGAAAATTTCGTTTACTAGGATCAACATGGAGTCCGCAGAAAAATGATCATAAACTTAGTTTGATCCGTCTGTGATGTTCAAAAAACAGATCACAACGTCACCTAGGTTACCGATGTATTCATGACTTTCAGAAGGCATTCAGTATAGTCGCTCTCTGTTGCTTAATGAATGAACTGCAAGTTTTTTTTGTTGGATTCAGAGCATACTAGCATAAAAAACACAACGCACCGTTCTTACTGCGATGAAATCAGTGTTTGGTCTTTTCGACTCCAATAACGCTGTACTTCGGCTTAAATAAGGTCCACACTAACGCTATTTTCATTCGGGCCTATGTGATTCCTTTTTTTTTCATAACCTAGAAAAAGTATTAGGAGGGAAGAAATTTTCGACGAATAAGAGGAGTGGTAATGAATCGAATTGGTAGAGGACTTTAAAGACAAGTCGAAACGACAGTAATGAGCTAAGTGAACGTTAGGTTACTAAATTATTTCATTTCGTTTTCTAGATCTGCCTTAGATGCTCATACAGTTTTGATCGTGTATTCTATCGAGTGCAGAAGATTTGTTTCCATGTAATAAGTCCTGTGTTAAATGAAATATGTAATTCATTACTAATGCAAGGCATTTATCCTGAGATACAAAAATATGCCATTGCCAAACGCTTTATAACAAGGGTGATAGGTGAGATCTCAATAACTCCAGACCTGTTTTACGGCTGACATCATTTCCCAAAATTTTTGAGATGGTGAGTTATTCTCTCACCTTAGCAACAATAATATCCTCAGCAAATCACAGTTGGGATTTCAGAAGGGTTGCTCTACTGAGAATGCCGTTTATACGTTCGCTCACCAGATTTTACACAAAATAACAAAACAGGATCGGTTAGTATTTTCTGCGACCCTGTGTGAATCACATTACTCCCTTATATAAACTGAAGTTTTACGGGGCTGATGCAATAGCGAATCAATGGGTAATATCAGGTCTAACCAAAAGAATGCGGAAAGTTAGTGATTCAGATAATATTGACACCAGTTTTGTATTCAGTCCAAGCATACATACCGAAAGAGAAGAAAGGGTAAACAACTTTCTTAAAAGTATCATTGACTGGTTTTCTGCGAATGGTCTCACCCCCAATTTTAAAAAGACACAAAACATTCAGTTCTGCACTTGTAGGGGCACTACACCAGTGATAAGTGTAGCATTTGATGAAGAAATAGTAAATAGAGTGCACATTTTAAAATTCTTAGGTTTCCTTCCTGATGAGAATTTAAACTGGAAAAAGCACATTCTGTAATTTAACTTAGTTGAGCCACATTGTACTTAGAATCACTGAAAATCTTGAGGAGGGACAAATAAGTAAGTTCTCATATTCTGCATGTTTTCATTAAATAATGACATAAATAATGATGTTCTGGGGTAACTCATTTTTAAGAAAGAGAATCTTCATTGCTCGAAAATGTGCATTAAGAATAATATGTGGTGCTAACCCGCGATGATGTTGTAGACATCTGTTTAAGGAGTTGGGCATTATGATTACTGCTTCATAGTATATTTATTCCCTCATGACATGTGTGGTAAATAATCCACCACAGTTCAAAAGGAACAATGATGCACATAATTATAATACCAGAAGGAAAACTGACTTTCATTACTCCACTTTAAGGTTGTCTTTAACACAAGTAGAGGTACACAATGCTGCAACAGAAATTTTTTATCACTAACTCCGTGGCATAAAATGTCTGACAGGCAGTAGAGTAAAATTTGAAAACTAACTGAGAAAATTTTTCCGTAACGACTTCTCCTTATCTGAAGAAGCGTTAGTATTATTGTAATGTGTAAAAGGGGTGGGTAGGAATTACTAACTCACATCTGTATAACTTTTTTCCTTTTTGTAAAAACAAAAATCTTAAGAAGGTTTAGAATGTAACCATGTGCGCAAATTAACTTGCGACGTGAATGTAAAATGACTCATTCCACATCATAACGATCTATTGTGTAAAATGGTCCATGGAAAATGTAACTAACTAACAAATACTGCACAAGTTGACGATGGAAACTCTGTATATCGAGAGTAATTGGTCTGGTGAGGTGTAAGCTGCGAGTCTGATCCAACTGTCTGCTAACGGGGGAGGGCTGTGAGGCCATAGAGCGCAGGCACGTACCGCCCTGGCCTAGGGGCCTGTTGCGGCTTGCCGGTGCCTGAAGGGTTGGGCGGTTAGTGGTCTTTTGAGAGGGGGGGGGGGTTGCGGGGAGTGGGTGGAAGAGGATGGGGGAGACAGCTGGCAACGGCGCATGCACCTTGCTGAGGGATAGCCGGAAGTGGAATCCAGCCGCAACACCCGGACGGCGCCAGTCTGACGTAGATCTCCTGCTTACTGAGCAGCGCCGAGCCCATTCCAGGGAGAAGTTGACGAAACCTTGGTCGATTTTCAATAACAACAAGCCGGGTCGAATATAACTACAGTTGACTGAGTAGTCCTTTGAAGTAAATCAGCCGGTACAGGTAAAGCGTGCGGCGTGTCACGTCTTTCTACTTCATGCAAAATGTCTAAGAACTTTATAAAACAGAAGACTGAAAATCTTAGGAGAAGGTTTTGTAAAGAAGTGAAGACAGATGAAGAGTCGAAACTAAGTGGAACTGATGCTGTTGATACACAAATTTCGAAATTCATGGCAAAGAAAACAAACATTAGCTTCAAGGTATGCGTACATTTGTATTGGGAATGTGTCCAGATCACCAAATACAACATTCAAAAAATAAAAACGTTTGTGCAACAAAAAAGTCTGTTTCCCACGGGTGATTTTCCACAGCATTCCTGCACAATATCAAGATGTGATGGAACGTCTCCTTTCTTAGATGCAGGCTTGAACCCGTCATGTTGTACTATCGATGAGATCGTCTTGAGATCATGGTCCAAATTGTCCCACACTTCAGTGGCGATTCTGCGTAAGCAGCACAGAGTACAATATCATTGTCGATGTACAAAAGCAGCAACTTTCAGTCAATTTCATACAGGCTCAGTCCTGTTCATGTCCGGGCAAACTGTCAGCCCACTGTACTCTTATGGTCCTAGCACGCTGAAGCAACGTGTTCACGAGAACAGCACGATGACCACTCACTAAAATGTTGGCTATACATTTCCACTATTGGTTGCAGAATGTCGTCCCTGTAGCGTAATGCGGTGAGATTGCCCTCAAAAACCACAAGTGGTGTACGATGGCCCCGCATAATGCCATTCCAGGACACCCCTCCACCACCACTTGTTACACATTTTGGAAACTGTGTTGGAGTAGTTGGATATTACCGTGTTGTCTCCAAGTACAATGTCTGCAATTATCTGGGTACAAAAAGGTCCGAGTTTCGTCCATAAACAACGTCAAGTCTGTGACGTCTATTTTGTAAGATCTCTTGTAGATGTGTAATGGAGTCCATGGTCATTAGGAATGGAGATTTGCATCATGCGATCGTCTCCTAACTGCTTGATGCGATACATGACATCCTGTAGCCTCTTCAAACACTGAATTCAGTTCTGGAGCAGACAGCCCACGGTTTCGTTGACTCAAAAGTATTTATTGATCATCCTATGCAGCTGTCGATCGTGGATGACCTCCGTGGTCTAAGTCAGAACACCACTGGACCCATTTCCATGACCGCACCACATCAGTTTGAGTCTGGTGCACATGTTGAGCAACTTCCATGGTTGACAAGTCTTCTCCCCATAAGATAATGAAGCGGAACCAATCGTTGGTCGCGACTGTCCTTTGTGGCGTAATGGATGTTCAGTCTTCCACAGGTGTCTGCAATGCGTCCTTCAGCAAGCAGCAACTTTCAGCTGAAATTCTACAAGCCAGTCGACTGTGGTGCTTTACCTGCCGGTAGCTCTCATGGTAACTGTATATATGTTTCAAATAATTTCAGAGGTTCTGAAAGGCGGACTGTGTTTATATGTCAAAGAGAGGGTCTGGTGGTAAGCGGCGTTTGAATGGCTCACGCACTGTGACTTAGAGGTTGGTCACTGTGCGGGCTGGGACTGTGTGTGTCAGCTGCTGGGCTGGAGTAGGTCCATGTGCCAAATTGTCTCAGGCGCGTTTCCGCGATGACCGCTGTCTGTCGACTGGGCCACGAAGATGTACCAAAGTTGGAGATAAACGGACGTGACGTCAGCACAATGGCAGCTAAATACTGTTCGCTTTGCGCTCATACAGTACAAATCGTTAGTCTTACAACGAAGAACGATACGTCATATGAAAGAGGGGAGCACCACGATTCTGCCAGAATGCAGCATCCAGATGATAATCTGTAACCTCCGGTCACAAAGAGTATAGTAATTTGTTAATCAATGTACATATAAATAAGGTAACCAAACGAGGTCCTTGGACTGATACATTCACATGATTTATAGCGTAATTAATTCAGCAGTGACACACATTTTAATTGGAATTGAGTTGAACGTTGATATAAAATCCGCTACAAAGCAAGTACACATACCGCAAGGCAGTATGCATTAGCAGAAGTCGTAACACTCGATTTACAGTCTTTAGTTCCTTAGATTTATAATTTTTATTGTATGTGTCTTTTGTTTGTTCATAATTTTGCATAGTTTCATCCATAAATAATGAACTGTTAAAGATACGTAAATATTGAGTGCAACGAAAATATCAGTAAAAATGTCTTAAGGAAGTGTTATCATATTAATAAATGTGTAAACATCTAGTGGCACAACGAAACAGAACTGTTTTTGAGCATTGCAACCAAGTTTACAATTACTCAACATTAATTACTGGGCAAACTACGGCATGTACAAATCAGTATAAGACATCATTTCAGACTAGAGTTTCTGCGCGCAGCTAATGGCGCAGCCAGTCATTCGTAACTACTCTATATCCAAATACTTGAGGCAGGTGGAACTGCGAATCTCATTAGTGACACAAATGCGGGAATTTGGCGGGGATGATGGCCCAAGGCTTCACATGGACGACAACCGTCGTCATGGGGACAGAGTTCGGTGCGACCCAGTTGGAACAGTTCCTGCCTGGACTGGTCACTGTTCTGTGCAAGCAACGCCTTCGTCATGCTGAGTGGTGATTCCAGCCGTATATGCGTAATTTCACGTCCTAGTTATCTAAGTGATGTATTTCTATCAAGTGATCATCTACACTTTACATTCTTCGTGCAATGTTTCTGACTCCATTTCTTAACACTTGAGTTGGACTTCGCCTCAGTTTACCTGCGAGAGACTCTGATGACCTTTTTTTATATTACAAATCGGCGCTTTGAATTTAGCGACGTGTGTCGGTTCGACTCTAATGAGGTGCCAGGTAGTGTGTGGTTTATCTTCCTTTAATGATTAGCAGTGAAAATATCTAATGTTTTCCAGCACTTTTCAATTTATTAGATTTCATACAGTCAGCTTACAGGCCGCTATATTAGCGCTCGAGTCGCTTTTAACCACTTACTGAAATAGTTGGTTTCACCAATCTTTTACTTTACGTGAACATTTTAAAAACAATAAACTTTTATTATTTAAAACTGAAATATTGTACTTGCGGGCCGTCATTTTACTTAATTTTCACCTGGATAATGGTTAGTGATTAATTATCTTACGGGTTAATAGCATATGGAGCATTTTATTTAATTATTTTAATTACTAATATACACAGGAAAGGGAATTGAAGACAGCAAGAGCCAACATATTTAATTTACAGCCCATTTTCTCCATACTGATGCTGGTACAGGAACAGACAGTAAAAAATGTTCAAATGTGTGTGAAATCTTATGGAACTTAACTGCTAAGGTCATCAGTCCCTAAGTTTTTTTTTTTTTTTTTTTTCACCAGTCTACTGACTGGTTTGATGCGGCCCGCCACGAATTCCTTTCCTGTGCTAACCTCTTCATCTCAGAGTAGCACTTGCAACCTACGTCCTCAATTATTTGATCATCCTGTCCCTTCTCCTTATCAGTGTTTTCCACATATTCCTTTCCTCTCCGATTCTGCGTAGAACCTCCTCATTCCTTACCTTATCAGTCCACCTAATTTTCAACATTCGTCTATAGCACCACATCTCAAATGCTTCGATTCTCTTCTGTTCCGGTTTTCCCACAGTCCATGTTTCACTACCATACAATGCTGTACTCCAGACGTACATCCTCAGAAATTTCTTCCTCAAATTAAGGCCGTTATTTGATATTAGTAGACTTCTCTTGGCCAGAAATGCCTTGTTTGCCATAGCGAGTCTGCTTTTGATGTCCTCCTTGCTCCGTCCGTCATTGGTTATTTTACTGCCTAGGTAGCAGAATTCCTTAACTTCATTGACTTCGTGACCATCAATCCTGATGTTAAGTTTCTCGCTGCTCTCGTTTCTACTACTTCTCATTACCTTCGTCTTTCTCCGATTTACTCTCAAACCATACTGTGTACTCATTAGACTGTTCATTCCGTTCAGCAGATCATTTAATTCTTCTTCACTTTCACTCAGGATAGCAATGTCATCAGCGAATCGTATTCTTGATATCCTTTCACCTTTTATTTTATTTCCATCATTGCTTCCTCGATGTACAGATTGAAGAGTAGGGGCGAAAGGCTACAGCCTTGTCTTACACCCTTCTTAATACGAGCACTTCGTTCTTGATCGTCCACTCTTATTATTCCCTCTTGGTTGTTGTACATATTGTATATGACCCGTCTCTCCCTATAGCTAACCCTTACTTTTTTCAGAATCTCGAACAGCTTGCACCATTTGATATAGTCGAACGCTTTTTCCAGGTCGTCAAATCCTATGAAAGTGTCTTGATTTTTCTTTAGCCTTGCTTCCATTATTAGCCGTAACGTCAGAATTGCCTCTCTCGTCCCTTTACTTTTCCTAAAGCCAAACTGATCGTCATGTAACGCCGGAAATGCATATCCTCCTATTTCCATCTATTGTACTATATTTTTTCCTTGCTTTGTTACCTCAAGATATGACATTTCTGTCTCTTTGTATATTGTAATTGTTTCACTATTTGTATATATATATATTTATGCATTTATGTTGGTTTGTTTCGTAAATATCATTTGTATTTTTACGCTGGGTCTTGCCTAGGGAAAACTGCTATCGAACGATTACGTCGATAGGTCGTGTGAAGAATCAAAGTGTGTAGGATCTTTGGTAGTGTTAACTCTGCCGCGTGGAGCGCGGGCTGGAAGAAGGAGTGTGGCGGGAGTAGCGAGTGGAGCAGGTGTGTTGTGTGACGCTCCCGCGAGTTGCCGCGCTTTCGGGGTTTGGCAGCATGTAATTGCGCTCGACTTGCGATGATAGTTTCCGACATGGTGTCGCGGACGGGAAACATTAACTAGTGCACATCAAGAGCCCGTTTCGTCTGGTGACCGTGTCGAGAAGAAGGCGCGCCAACATCCAGCTTCTGCAACAGCGACGGCCGACAATGAGTGACTGTCGCCACCTCCTCGACCGACGGCTTCAAACCTTCAATCAACCGACAAGGAAGACTGGACGCACGTAAAGTTTTAGAGCTGTATGGCAGACCTCAGCTTTTAATCGTGTTCCATTTGCCTCGTATAATTACAGCAACTTAGCATGAACGTTTGTTGCTCATTGTCCCAATTGCATTACCAAGCAGAGTCCCTTCCTTTTCCGGAATGAACCCGAGTGTCATTGAAATTCAAACGCCAGCATTAAAGTAATATTCTATTTCACTGCTTTAATTTCAAAGTTCAGTTAGCTGGCTACAATATTCAGATTACACAAGCACAAATTAAGAGTGCGAGTTTTGTTACCATATTTTAGCTTACCTGTGACTGTAGCTCAGCTTGGTACGTACTAAATTTTACTATTGTTAATTGTTCAGAATCATTTAATTCAGGCTCAAAGTTAAATCTCTTCTTTCTAAATTGCGTAGATTCAAGTAGCTTTTGAAATGATTGTTGAGGTAGTCCAAGACTAACCGTATTTTACTGAATTTCGATGTGCTTCAGAAAGAAAGCCCACTATTAACTTCAGTCACTAAATTAACTTTCGATTTTCCAGTTTTATTAATTCTTTTGCTAAATTAAGTCAGGGTGTAGCGAAATTTATTACTTCTGACAAACTTTCAGTTTTCACACTACACGTGTCAACCTTCAGTTGCCACGCTTTTAGTGCTAATTATATGTGTAATAACCTTTCTTTTTCAGTTACTATAGTTATTGTCCTTAGGACTGGCGACCGTGATTTCCCCCAAATCTCAAATACCTAATTACCGCTAGTTAATTGTTAACGTAACGGCTGCACATTTACTTTCTTTATTAACTTTACCCCTTTTCAAAATTAATTTCCATCAGTTTCATTAGCACATTTCCTTTCATTTAGATGTAACCCTTTCCTCCCTCTTTACCGACAGGTTAACTTCGGTGACGATTGCTTTTCCAAAACTCCCATTAGGTACACGCGGTTTCATTTTTCACTGTCATTAAGGTCGGTAAGTGAGAGGGAGGTTACAGTCACCTAGCGCATTCTCAATTTTCTTTTCAATTCTTCTGTATATTATTCTTGTAAGCCGCTTCGATGCATGAGCTGTTAAGCTGATTGTGGGATAATTCTCGCACTTGTCATCTCTTGCCGTCTTCGGAATTGTGTGGATGATGCTTTTCCGAAAGTCAGATGGTATATCGCCAGGCTCATATTTTCTATACAACAACGTGAATAGTCGTTTTGTTGCCACTTCCCCCAATGATTTTAGAAATTCTGATGGAATGTTATCTATCCCTTCTGCCTTGTTGTTGTTGTGGTCTTCAGTCCTGAGACTGGTTTGATGCAGCTCTCCATGCTACTCTATCCTGTGCAAGCTTCTTCATCTCCCAGTATCTACTGCAACCTACATCCTTCTGAATCTGCTTAGTGTATTCATCTCTTGGTCTCCCTCTACGATTTTTACCCTCCACACTGCCCTCCAATGCTAAATTTGTGATCCCTTGATACCTCCTCATTAGTTATATGATCTACCCACCTTATCTTCAGCATTCTTCTGTAGCACCACATTTCGAAAGCTTCTATTCTCTTCTTGTCCAAACTAGTTATCGTCCATGTTTCACTTCCATACATGGCTACACTCCATACAAATACTTTCAGAAACGACTTTCTGACACTTAAATCTATACTCGATGTTAACAAATTCCTCTTCTTGAGAAACGCTTTCCTTGCCACTGCCAGTCTACATTTTATATCCTCTCTCCTTCGACCATCATCGGTTATTTTACTCCCTAAATAGCAAAACTCCTTTACTACTTTAAGTGTCTCATTTCCCAATCTAATTCCCTCTGCCTTATTTGACCGTAAGTCCTCCAAAGCTCTTTTAAATTCCGATTCTAATACTGGATCCCCCATCTCTTCTAAATCAACTCCTGTTTCTTCTTCTATCACATCAGACAAATCTTCACCCTCATAGAGGCTTTCGATGTATTCTTCTACTCCTTCCCCTACAACTGCATTCCAGTCGCCCATGACTATTAGATTTTCGTCCCCCTTTACATACTGCATTACCCTTTCAATATCCTCATACACTTTCTCTATCTGTTCATCTTCAGCTTGCGACGTCGGCATGTATACCTGAACTATCGTTGTCGGTGTTGGTCTGCTGTCGCTTCTGATTAGAACAACCCGGTCACTGAACTGTTCACAGTAACACACCCTCTGCCCTCCCTTCCTATTCACAACGAATCCTACACCTGTTATACCATTTTCTGCTGCTGTTGATATTACCCGATCTCATCTGACCAGAAATCCTTGTCTTCCTTCCACTTCACTTCACTGACCCCTACTATATCTAGATTGAGCCTTTGCATTTCCCTTTTCAGATTTTCTAGTTTCCCTACCACGTTTCGTAGATTATTCAATCTTTTCCTCATGGTAACCTCCCCCTTGGCAGTCCCCTCCCGGAGATCCAAATGGGGGACTATTCCGGAATCTTTTGCCAATGGAGAGAGTTTCCCACCCCTAGGACAAGAGAGTGCCCTGAACCTCTATCCGCTCCTCCGCCCTCTTTGACAAGCCGTTGGCAGAATGAGGCTGACTTCTTATGCCGGAAGTCTTCGGCCGCCAATGCTGATTATTTATCAAAATTTAGGCAGTGGCAGGGATCGAACCCGGGACCGAAAACTTTTTGATTATGAATCAAAGACGCTACCCCTAGATCACGATTACCCCTAAGCTTACACACTACTTAACCTAAATTATCCTAAGGATAAACACACACACCCATGCCCGAGGGACGACTCTTACCTCCGCTGGGACCAGCCGCACAATTCATGACTCCAACGCCCTAGACCGCTCGGCTAATCCCGCGCGGCGAACAGAGAATAGCTGACACAGCTGCATGCCGTGTCGTGGTCGGGCGCCACTTTTGATTATGTTTGTATTTACAAACTACTTATACGATACTAAGACTTGCTTATGTTTATCAAAGACAACAGAGTATGGAAAGAGATTTTTGACTAGTTTCACTGAATTTGAAAGCGTATACCCAAGTAAAGCACAACGACAATTGCTAATTCACTTGCCCTGAACTCATAACGTACTAGAGATCTATTCATCTTTGTGAGATTTAGTGTGCGAACTATGAAGAAATCAACTTTCGAAATATGCACTTAACTGAAAATTCATGCTGGCCAAGAAAAGTGGATAAACAACAATCTTGGTCAGCCATCGTTTGGGGCGGAGAAAATGAAAAGGAAAGCACCACCGTTCCGGCCACAGACGAGCCAGTTGGACCATTTCCACGTCATTCTCCGCCAATGGCGTTATGGAGATGTGTGGAAAAGCGTGGGGTCAGCATACTGCTATCGAAGCCGTTGTCGTGGTAGCAGACCAGGCACTACTGCTACTCCGTCACATATGTTTTCATTTGTTTCAAAAATGGTTCAAATAGCTCTGAGCACTATGCGACTTAACTTAGGAGGTCATCAGCCGCCTAACTAACCTAAGGACATCACACACATCCATGCCGGAGGCAGGATTCGAACCTGTGACCGTAGCGGTCGCTCGGCTCCAGACGGTAGCGCCTAGAACTGCACGGCCACTCCTGCCGGCTTTTCATTTGGTATCACAAGGCTGCCTGGTAGTACCTGGAATCGGTCACTGGTCCCCCGCATGGTTATCAGCCACGATGACTGCCCCCCCCCCCCCTACAGAGGCAGAAAGCTTGTGGTGCTGGCTACTCAAGAATGGCATCACTGGTCCCTGTTTAAGACTCAATACGGCAACTAACATCCGTAGGTCCTATCAGATATGCTGGTTCAATTACTGGAAGATATCCCACTCGATATAAGGCTATGCTTGTGTTGCCAACATGACGGATATTACACCCATTCCGGACCGATAGTTACTGTCCCGAACAAAATATTTGCAGAGTGTAGGAAAGGTCGTTCAGGAAAGACTGACTAGCCATAATTAACGCATCTTAACATTTATCTGTGATAAAAATTAAGCAAGTCATCTATAAGATTTATAAACGACTTCCGAAGAAAGGAAATTCCATATAACACGAACCTGTGAATTCATCGTACAATGCTGTCCGTTCGGAATCGCTTTACTGCTCTTTCTAAGGTAAGCATTCTGTGCACTTCATATGACATGTGGTGCTATGCAGACGCTAGCGGGACATCTTCTCCTAATGTTGGGACTGTGGTTTGCAGTGCTGCCTAGTTCAAAACAAGTTCCATCATTGAAGCCACTTAGAAGGCTCCAATTCTACTCGAAAAAGCACGTATTTCGATTAGAAAAACGACGGGGTAGTAATTAGGCAACTACAAATGTTAGAAATTGTTTACCGAAATCAGAAAATTCGTCGCGTTATCCGCTATAAAGAAGCGAAAATGGCACTTCGAAATATTAACCCATAGTGGATATATTCCGACTGGCACTTCTTAGCTGCCTCAGCCTACATATGACGAAAAATAAATTAGCGAGAGCTATATCGTATAGCTTTTCCTTTACCTTTCTGGTCTCTAGAAACTAGTAGACCATAATCGGTGAAAAATTCTTCAGCTTTTGAACATAGTGCGGAAATTTGTATGGAACTTCGGTAATCTCTCTCTTGATACCAGTGCCCAAGTAAAACTGCGACGTGTAAAGAAGTGTTTCATACCAAATCACCGATATCATCCATATACTTTTTAATGTGTTGTGCGTTCTGAAATGCGTGTCGAACGATAACAATCAGTAGATTTCATACGTGCTACCTGCTTGTTTCACATCTTTCTCTCGAATTATTATCAAGTAGCGCTATTGGTGTCTCGTAGATACTTACAAAATAATGACGTTGGGAGTACAAATCTCCAGGTTTCAATATCGATATAGGATTTCTTGAAACACATTAATATATATGTAAAGGACAAAATAGCGACCTCCGATGCTGACAAAAAAGCATAGGCCACTGGCAACGACAGTAAAAAAATTTTCCATGTTTAAACGAATTTTATTCCGAATTTGTCTCGCAATAATACGACTGCAACAGGTTTGCGACTTGTTAAATGTGGCAATTTTTAGCGACAGCAAATCACTTAAAACTAGTATTTCAAATTCAGTGTCTAAAACTCACTTAAAACCAACATTGCGTTCCAGTTTTCGAATCTCAAAAAATGCTTCAGAAGCTGCAACGAAAGATGTACGCTAGTCTAAAGTGTTTTATACATGGTTTACAAAGATCCACGACGTTTTCAAATTGTTCAATACCATATATAAATCTTCTGACACTGAGAGAGACTGCAACTCTCTGCAAAGTACCATCGAGACAGACATTCAGCAAGAGACTGGAAAATCAATTTGAAGTTACTCAGAACCTGAGGACTGAGTACATAATACGCTGGAATGCCTCCAGACGACAACTCACCGTCTCTCACTAATTTCTCACTGATTAATTGACCTATGTGACTACCCTCACTGACAGCTCACAGCGACTAACGGTACTGAGTTCCTTGCGGTTGCGGTTGCTACTGCTCGGCAGGTTTGTTAAATTGTCCTCCACTTTGTCCTCAAGGACGACAAATTTCCCGTAGTATCGTCTTTGACATTGGTGGGAGCGATTAGCACTCGCGCTCAGCGAAAACTGGACACTGCGTAGCTCTCCACTCAGTTTTCGTACAGGGTCTCAACTTGCTGCCGCTAGAGTACAACCAGGCAATTTCCGCATCTCTCGCCGCACGGGGTAGCCGCGTGGTCTTGGGCGTCTTGCCACGGTTCCTCGCGGCTCCCCCCGTCGTAGGTTCGAGTCCTTGCTCAGGCTTGGGTGTGTTGTCCTTAGCGTAAGTTAGTTTAAACTATATTAAGTAGTGTGTAAGCCTACGAACCGAGTACCTCAGCAGTTTGATCCCATAGGAACTTACCACAAATTTACAAATTTTATTCCGCATCACTCTCAGGTGCCCTATGTTACGATACTTCACATGGGAGCTGTGACTCCCTAGAGTATAGCCTCAGTGTTTGTCCAGATCACTCAATCGTCAAGAAAGTAGCAACCCCCCAGTAAATCTAATTATTTGGAACTGGAATGTTCATGCTCTTCTCAAGATCCCCATATGCCTATGACTCAGCGGCGTCCCTCTTGATGCCTTTCAAACCTTTCACAGCGCAATCTTTTCAGAGTGAAGCACAAACATCAGACTGGTTTTTGGGAATCCGGGGGTTCATGACAGTAGTGTGCTTCCACCGCAGGGTAGCTGCACTGACGTACCCCAGATACGTCTGTATGGTGAGTCTTTTAGCTCTAGGATTGCCCTCTCCAGATGGCGAAGACACGGAAATAAGCATGACCGAATCGGCCGCCAACAAACTATGAACTGAAACGGATTTCCCTAAAAGCCGCTGCAATATGGGATTTTTAATAAAAATAATTTATGTTAATCACGTAATTGTTCTGACATCCCTGACTACTAACAGAATCTTTCCAGAATATATTAATGCATTTAGAACTTCGTGTATAATTGACTAACTACAAAAGATTTGCAGCTTATATACTTGTTTAATGTGCATGTAATCTGTCAGCGATTATGGTCATTCGCTTTGTAATTTGATTAGATGACATTATCTCTTTTCTAAAATTAGCTTTGGAATGTTTTATCTGTCCATTATTCTTTCTTATTTCTGTCGGAATCTTGGTGGCACTTACTACTGGAGAAGAGTTGGTGGACTGCATTGAGATGATCAGGGGGACTGTTTAGCTCTCTTGGCAACTTCTAGCAGTGTTGGAGATGCTTCTGCCCGCAGTCATTAAACTACGTGAAACTTCTGCTTCAGTCGCGAGATATTTGTGTATATTGTTAAGAGTAAGGTGCCAAACGAGCCGACACTTTCAGTACTATGCTAATTTTATAAATTTGAATGGTCTAATGACAAATTTTAATCGAGTGTTCACACTACTGGCGACCTGATCATAACACGCTCACACGAATGTAATTGATGTATATCCATCCAGAGTCATTCCACTACATGTTGGCAGTTGCGCACAGGGGCCAACACAGTTACACAGATGAGCCAAAACAGTATGACCACTGCGCACTGTGAGACTGCTGGCGTTATGGGCAAGTGACTCGGAGAGGAAACTATACGCTGATGAGCCGAACACATTATGACCACCTGCTTAATAGCTTGTTTGTTCATCTTTGGAACGAAATACATTACTGATTCTGAGTTTCAGGGATCCGACAGTTTTCTGGCAGGTTTTTCTAGGTATGTGGCTTTAGATGTCTACGCACAGGTCACGTAATTCACGTACATAAATAACGGGCCACTGTTTTTCGTACGTGGTGATGGCACCCGACAGCGACCTAGATGTGTTCCATAGGATTTACATCAGGTGAATTTGGTCACTGAGACATCAAGGCGAGTTCACTATAATGCTCCGCAAACCACTGTAGTACGGTTATCACGGACAATTATGCTGCTGAAAAATGACATCACCATAGGTGAAGATGAAGCATGAGGGGATGCAGATGGCTTGCAGCTGTCAGCGTGTCTTCGATTACTACCACAGGTTCCACGCACACGGTGAGATGTCTCCCATTCTACGAGGTGCATTCAAGTTCTAAGGCCTCCGATTTTTTTTCTAATTAACTACTCACCCGAAATCGATGAAACTGGCGTTACTTCTCGACGTAATCCCTCTGCAGACGTACACATTTTTCACAACGCTGACACCATGATTCCATGGCAGCGGCGAAGGCTTCTTTAGGAGTCTGTTTTGACCACTGGAAAATCGCTCAGGCAATAGCAGCATGGCTGGTGAATGTGCGGCCACGGAGAGTGTCTTTCATTGTTGGAAAAAGCCAAAAGTCACTAGGAACCAGGTCAGGTGAGTAGGGAGCATGAGGAATCACTTCAAAGTTGTTATCACGAAGAAACTGTTGCGTAACGTTAGCTCGATGTGCGGGTGCGCTGTCTTGGTGAAACAGGACACGCGCAGCCCTTCCCGGACGTTTTTGTTGCAGTACAGGAAGGAATTTGTTCTTCAAAACATTTTCGTAGGACGCACCTGTTACCGTAGTGCCCTTTGGAACGCAATGGGTAAGGATTACGCCCAGAACATGGACACCATCATTTTTTCAGCACTGGCGGTTACCCGAAATTTTTTTGGTGGCGGTGAATCTGTGTGCGTCCATTGAGCTGACTGGCGCTTTGTTTCTGGATTGAAAAATGGCATCCACGTCTCATCCATTGTCACAACCGACGAAAAGAAAGTCCCATTCATGCTGTCATTGCGCATCAACATTGCTTGGCAACATGCCACACGGGCAGCCATGTGGTCGTCCGTCAGCATTCGTGGCACCCACCTGGATGACACTTTTCGCATTTTCAGGTCGTCATGCAGGATTGTGTGCACAGAACCCACAGAAATTCCAAGTCTGGAGGTGATCTGTTCAACAGTCATTCGGCGATCCCCCAAAACAATTCTCTCCACTTTCTCGATCATGTCGTCAGCGAGCCCGAGGTTGTTTCGGTTTGTTGTCACACAATGTTCTGCCTTCATTAAACTGTCGCACCCACGAATGCACTTTCGACACATCCATAACTCCATCACCACATGTCTCCTTCAACTGTCGATGAATTTCAATTGGTTTCACACCACGCAAATTCAGAAAACGAATGATTGCACACTGTTCAAGTAAGGAAAACGTCGTCATTTTAAGTATTTAAAACAGTTCTCATTCTCGCCGCTGGTGGTAAAATTCCATCTGCCGTACGGTGCTGCCATCTCTGGGGCGTATTGACAATGAACGCGGGCTCATTTTAAAACAATGCGCATGTTTCTATCTCTTTGCAGTCCGGAGAAAAAAAATCGGAGGCCTTAGAACTTGAATGCACCTCGTATTAACGCTAGGCGCAAATTGAGACGCGTATAGCGCGTGTGAAGCGACAGAGCGCAGCGCACATTTTTATAACTACACAGGTTCAAAGGGGACCGCGCAAATAGGGGCAAGACGCGACTGGGACGCGACACGCGCCTGCGCCAGGTTGCGCGGCGCTGTGCTGTGGGTGTAGCACAGTTTCTCGCGCCGCGCGCCACGCGAATAATGCGGGAGGGGTGAAGCTGGGAGCGGGCAGGCAATCCTGCAGTATGCTCACTTCGGCATGGTGCATATGGGTAGTGGAAGTATTGCCTATCCGAAAAGTACGGCCTTACTGTATACTGAATTTTATTGTCACTTAGTAGTGTCTCGTTTTTCGCCATATAAGTACAGTTCTTTTGTGTTGTTTATTCTTTTGTCAAGAGCAATCTAGAGTTCAATAACTGGTGAGCCATTAGCCACTAGCATTATATCTTCTGCCTCCACCATGTTTTCAGATCGTAAGAAGGGACAGACGATTCATCGTGAGGGTAGTGAATAACGAAGTAAGGAATATTATAAGATCATGTGATCTGGAAGCAAGGCAGGAAAGTAAAACAAGGGTATCTACTTGCTGCCTGTTATGCTCACGTATCTCTACGATCTGTTGCAAAAAAATCGAAAAGGCGTAATTTCCACACATATGACTTCTTTGTGCTTCTGGCAAAAAACGTCCAAGACATGAAGTACATAAGTTTCACTATCGTACTTGGATATGGATCTAATAATAAACAATATATTATGTACATGTGGACATCACATTTCCACTGCCAAGCTACAAACAATTGAAAAACAGTCTCAAATAACGATTTTTTTCGGCTTCCCGTGATAAGAAAAAGCATTTCAATTGTTGCATACACATTATGACCATTAATAAACTAATTATACAACAGTCTACACAAATGAAAAAAATGGTCGGTATTATTACGGAAACAGGATGATCGTGAAACTGTATGATGATTAGATATATTTAATTTGCTGAAATGTAATGCTGACAAAGGCAGATCTAGTTTCATGTTTTTCGAACTCCTGTTCACAAGGCACATATGGCTAGCTTCCGCATTCCAGTCGCGAGCATTATTCTCAGCTGCTGACACTATATTGACCATTGTGTTATGCGACAGATCAAATGTTTATTTTTCTCAGTAACAATTATTTTATTCATTGTTAGTTTGGAAAGCCGTCGGTGAGTAACTAGCATCTGCCATATGCATATGCATATACATTCCGCCTGAAGCGAACGCTCGTCATTGTATACTGCTCAGATCGAGAGATGGAATAAGAGCCTTTGTTAAGTTTCCTTTCCAGTCGTTCAGCGTTAAAAATACGATGGGTTTCGGGGATTCAACCAAAATTCCAACAGAAATGGAAATTATTTTTTGAGTGAATTGTTATCCTTTTCTCATTCGAAGATGCATCACCGTTTACGAATAACGGCGACATTTCTCTTGTTGACAGATTTAATTGTACTACCTTTACCAAAACATAGTGTAATTTGCACAAAGTCATCTCACAGCAGCTATTGCGAAAGAATTCTGAAACACAGTGCCCCATTAAACAAATAATTGACATCGACAGAGCTCAATAGTTTATGAAAAATCTCATAGTATCGGTTTGCGGTAACATAAGAGAAGAAATTTCATGTTTATTTTCATACTAGGAAACTCCTGTTTCACTAGCTGTCGATACCTCTCAAAAATTACAGTCACCGGAGGAAAAAAAAATAAAAAAAGGAAGTATAAATACTGATATATTGCCATAGATAACAAAGTTCCGTGTGTTTAGGAATTGGCAAAATACTCTCCTTCTTGTGTGCTATCATCTCGTTTCGCAGTCTTCAGCGGTTTAGGAGATATGAGAGATGTTGTGAATATTTCATTCTCGCGGGCATGAGATCGGGAGCGAACGCGTTACATAAGATCCATTTTCTCGAGATCGGAGGCGGATAGAAACTTCCTCCCAAGTGTAAAGAAAGATTCAGCATGTTAGCTAAATTTCATACGCAGCAACATATGGTGTAAAACGCACCAAACACAAAATCATAGAAAATCCTCATTTTTCATTGCAAACTTTTCAAATTTTGCGTAGCGTCTGACTATACTGCTCCCACTACCCTGTGTCCGTGGCGCGCTGCACGATTCGAGCCGCCATTCACGTCGATGACAGTGATTTTGGAAACGACCATCGACCCACTGTAGCTAAGGCGTGGTTCACCTGAGTCGACACGTTTCCCTTGATCGACCGTCGAATCCTGATTGTCCCGTGGTGGTAATGGTGGTGGTTAGTGTTTAACGTCCCGTCGACAACGAGGTCATTAGAGACGGAGCGCAAGCTCGGGTTAGGGAAGGATTGGGAAGGAAATCGGCCGTGCCCTTTCAAAGGAACCATCCCGGCATTTGCCTGAAACGATTTAGGGAAATCACGGAAAACCTAAACCAGGATGGCCGGAGACGGGATTGAACCGTCGTCCTCCCGAATGCGACTGATTGTCCCGTGCCCACTCCAATCGTAATGGACGATGTCGTTGGATCAACACGTGAACACATAGAAGTAGTCTGCTGCAGAACTCTATGTTCAACAACTTATGATGAACAGTGTGCTCCGAAACATCTGTACGTGTACCAGCATTCTGTTTTTTCGGCAGAGATGCCACAGATCACCACCTGTCCTATTTTACAGAGCAGACAAGCCTCCGAACCCCGCGTTCTGTGAAGAATCATGGACATCCAGCCATTTAGGGCCTAGTGGTCCTTTCATTTTCCTTCCTCCTTCAGTAGATGCCCACGACAGTAGCCGTTTTCGAGATACTCGTTGACAGGCTCTGCGTAATAATAACCTGCGCTTTGTCGAAGTCGCTTATCTCAGTGGAATTTCCCATTTACAGCCCATATCTTCGCTAGGATGATACCTCGTCCGTGTCTGTTCCGCTCACATACTGCACATACTGCGTCACGTGGCTGCAACGCCACCACGCGGCATCCAACGTCGCGGTGGTCAGTGATCCTAATATTTTGGCTTATCAGTGTATAAACGGAGCATAGACGAATGGACAATAGCGACGATACAGGTCGCAAAAGAGGAAATTCAAAAATACAGGCAACCTTCCGAAGTCCAGATTGTGTTAATGCGTAGCACCTAGGAACATGCAACTCAGAAACGGCAAAGCTGATTGGTTGTTCGCGTGCTAGTGCCGTGAGGATCTATAGAAACTGACTGAAGGATGATGAAACCACAAGTGGTTGACAAGGTGTTTTACGTTCGTGACTCAGAACTTGGAGGACAGATGTCTGACCGCTTTGTACAGCTGTATCAGAGGCGATAAGCTCCAGGTCTGGGGACGGAACACAATGGTCGTGCAGCCCTGAGTGTTCCAGAGCACACTGCTCAGTGTGGAGAACACCGTTCACTCCACGTTATTGAACATGCAGCTCTCCAGGAGACGATCACTGTGTGTTCTCAAGCTGACCCAAAAACATCACCAATTACAAATGCAGTGGGCACACGATCATCATTATACCCGGCCGTATGTCAGTTTCCAGCAGTACTCCTGCAGCCTGTGTGTAGCCTGATTTCAGTGCCGCATGCATTTCTCCTTCCAGAGACTGTTTACAAGTATCTCAACTCCATCGCATGCTATGGGCACTTTTCTCCTGGTAAGCAATCCACTGACAGGCTGATCGCTAGAAGAAACCAGCAGGGGTGCTATCATCAGTTAAATGTAGCGCACAACTCAGCAACAGCAACGCTGTGGTCGAGGGGACTATTTTTTACTAGTTTGCCCATCAAGCACCGATGGGTATACCTTCTACCCTGCTGCAAATTTGTGACTCACCCTCCAGGAGACAGCGCTTCGCTGGACTTCACGCCGCCTACTTCCAGCGGCCTATCCGAGCTCCATACGGGGTTCATACCAAGCTTTTGCGAAGTAACGCCGGGCTCCTGCCAGACGCATGCAGGCCGATTCCCGCGGACAGATGCCCTCGATCTCATAGGCTTTGGCACACAAGGCCCAGCCCAGTGACTGTGTATCTACACTGCATTGTGTTGTCACCCCAGGAACAGAACTTAGACTCGTGCCTTTTAGTGCAGTCACCATAAAAGACACTTGATTGTATACACTGTGGTCAAAAGAGTCATGGGATAACTCCTAATATCGAGTTGGATCTCCTTTTGGCCGTCGTAATGGAGCAGCTCGACGAGGCATGCACTTAACAAGTTGTTCAAAGTCCCCTGAAGATATTTTGAGCCATGTTGCATCTACAGCCATAGGTAATTGCGGTGTTGGATTTTGTGCACGACTCTCGATTATGTTCCATAGTGTTCAGTGAGATTCATGTTGGGCGATGTTGGTGGCCAGATCATTGCCTCGAATTATTCCGAAGGTTCTTCAAAGAAATTTTTAACAGTTGTGGCAAGGTGACATGACCCATTATTATCCATAAAAATTCCATCGTTCTTTGGGAACATGAAGTCCATGAATGGCTGCAAATGGTCTCCAGATAGCCGAACATTACTATTTTCAGCCAACCATCAACTCACTTCGACCATAGGACTCAGACTGTTCCATGTAAAAAAAAAAAAAAAAAAAACCCGCACCGTTACAGAGCCATCACAACTTCGTCCATTGCCTTGTTGACGTCTTGGATCCTTGACTTCGTTGGGTCTGCGCCACACTCGGGCCTTACCATCAGCTCTTACCAACTGAATCCGGGACCCGTCTAACCAGGTCCCGAATTTCCAGTAATCTATGGCCCATCCAATATGGTCATAAGTCCAGGAGAGTCGCTGCAAGCGATATTCATGCTTTTAATGAAGTCACTCGCGTCGGTCGTCTGTTGTCATAGCCCATTAACGCCGAATTTCGCTCTACTGTGCTAACGCATACGTTCATTGTATGTCCCACATTGATTTATGTGGTTATTTCACGGCCGGCCGGTGTGGCCGAGCGGTTCTAGGCGCTACAGTCTGGAACCGCGCGACCGTTACGGTGGCAGGTTCGAATCCTGCCTTGGGCATGGATGTGTGTGATGCCCTTAGGTAAGTTAGGTTTAAGTAGTTCTAAGTTCTAGGGGACTGATGACCTCAGAAGTTATGTCCCATAGTGCTCAGAGCCATTTGAACCATTTGAACAGCTTAATTTGATGTGCAAAGTGATGCAAATAAATTTCTTTGTCGGAAAGTGTTCCATAGTATTTCTTCTTTTATTTCACGCTTCGTTGCTTGTCTGTCAGCACTTACATCTCTACGCAACCTCCACTGCCCTTGGTCGGTAAGTGAAGGCCGTTCGCCACTGCGTTGTCTGTGCTGAGAGGTAATGAATGAAATTTGGTGTTCTCGACACAGTCTTAACATTTCCGAAGTGGATTATCAGATGCGTCCTACTCCAACTACAATTCCGCGTTTAAAGTCTGTTATCTCCCGTCGTGCGGCTATTATCACATCGGAAACCTTTTCACATTACTCACCTATGTGAAACGACAGCACTGCCAATGCAATGTCCTTTTATACCTTGAGTTCGTGATACCACTGCCATCTGCATACCAATTGTCAAAACATTGTGATCGCTGCCCACCGCGACATTGGATGCTGAGTGGTGGCGTTCCGGGTACGTGACGCAGTAACAAAAGCAAGTAAGCGGGCAGACAAGGATGGAAGTTCAACCTAGCTAAGATATGGGCTGTAAATGGGGAAATCCTTTGACAAAGGGCAGATTATTATTACGTAGAGCCTGTAAACACTGCGAAGCCGTTCGAATATTCACGAGCTACTGTCGCGAGCACCTACGGAAAGAGGTAGAATGACAGTGAAGTGCCGGCCGGAGTGGCGGAGCGGTTCTAGGCGCTACAGTCTGGAATCGCGCGACCGCTATGGTCGCAGGTTCGAATCCTGTCTCGGTCATGGATGTGTGTGATGTCCTTAGGTTAGTTAGGTCTAAGTAGTTCTGAGTTCTAGGGGACTGATAACCTCAGAAGTTAAGTCCCATAGTGCTCAGAGCCATTTGAACCATTTTTTGACAGTGAAGTTACCACTAGGCGCCGAATGGTTGGGCAACCACGGCTCTTCAAAGAACGTGGGGTTCGGAGGCTTGTCTGCGCCTTAAACTAGGATAGATGGTGATCTGTGACGCACACGTTGTTTAACACAGGGCTCCGCAGCTGACCACCGCTACGTGTTCACGTGTTGACCCAACAACATCGTCCATTACGTTTGCAATCAGCGCAGGACCACCGCGATTGGACCGTCGATCAATGAAAAACTGTCGGCACTTCGGCTGAATCATTTTGCCACACTAGGTCGATGGTCGTCTCCACGAACACCGTCGTCGAGGTAAACGACAGCTCGAAAAGTGCAGTGCGCCACGTGGGAGCAGTATTATGCTATGAATTCTCCTGCGGTTGCATGGGACCTTTGACAGTAATCGAAGACACTTGCTGCACGGCAGCTGCGAACCACCTGCATCCCTTCATGCCTTATTTCTTCCCCGACGGCGCTGTTATCTTTCAGCAGTATGATTGTCAATATCTAGTAGCCATTATCTTTGCTACAGTGGTTTGAGGAACATTATAGCGAACACAAATCAGTGGCCCGTTATTACGCGATTTACATGACCTATGCGTAGACATATAATGCCACATATCTCGACAATCCTGTCAGCAAACTCTCGGATCCCTGATACTCATGATCAGTGATGTATTTCTTTCCAAAGAAGGACAAACAAGTTGTTAAGCAAATGCTCATGATTTTTTGGCTCGTCGGAATGTTCACGTCCGTGTTTTCGTTCCTGAAGTACAAACGCAGATCGCGGGAACAGAAGCCTGCGTGGACCACGGCGACATAGCTCAAAAGATTCACCAACATCTACTGCGACGGGAGTTTACAGTCTGTCCTAATAAAGTACGATGAAAGTCACATGAGAAGTTTGAAGGCAAGCGATGGCGAGGTTCGCTGTGGTAAACAGTTCTTGCCGAGACTCGGCCAGGTTACGAGGCCTCTTGGTGAAAAATACTGCCGGTGGAGGCACTTTGTTGTCGGAAAGTAGCTCCTTTTACTGCCTGTTCTCAATGGACTGGCGAACGGCTCTGCTGCGGATCTGGGTCGCAGGGTTCCCTGCGAAAGGGTGATTCCTTTACTAGTGCATGCACACTCATGCCAGGCTGTTCACCCGAGATTTATTTCGTCATAAAATACGCCTGGAGAAACTGAAGAATCACAATGCAAGACGTTCTAAACAGACATATCTGTGCAGTTAAAATTTCTCTGGCAGGAGACTACATGCCGTTTAGTGACGACATCCTCTCAACTATCTATGGGGAAACGTTATTACTATACCGGTACCTTCAACAGTTCCGGTCATTTTGTTGAAATTAACAGTTTAGAAGACTCATTGTGAACATCTCTGACTATTAATATAATAATATTATTGTTGATTTATTTAATCATAGAATAGAGATATCATATAACCGATATTTTCTTTCTTCCATTCCTTTTTAATCACAAAATAAAATGAAACGGAATA
Organism: Schistocerca cancellata; assembly: GCF_023864275.1. Taxonomy (NCBI): domain Eukaryota; kingdom Metazoa; phylum Arthropoda; class Insecta; order Orthoptera; family Acrididae; genus Schistocerca; species Schistocerca cancellata. The sequence continues at coordinate 1,098,773,286 of NC_064626.1, read as the reverse complement.
ATTTTTGGCGTATACGGTATTTAAAAACAAGGACTTAAATTTCCAATCTCTGAATACCTATGTAAATTACCGAAATAATGAGCCTGAGAGGCCACATAAATACTATATTATCTTATTTTAACAAACCTGTGATTCATTTTCATTTGTCATTTCCGTACTTACTTATCTTTCTCCGTCTTCTCGTTGTGTGCAGTCTGGTTGCAGAATGATGACTTAACACTGTCTGTGTTCAATTTCGTAGTACTATGTGAAATATCTTACTTATGTTATCTGAGTAACATTTTCGGATTACCTATATTTCTTATGATTTACAGAGGCTATCTTCAAAAAATTGGAGCTGTATTGTTCAATGACTAAACAATTCGATTGCAATTTCTGATCTTTCATTAATCATTCTCTTAATAGAAAAAGAAACCATCTCCATCTATATCAGAGTCCATTGTCATTAATTTTTACATTTCATCTGAGTAAGAATTTTATTAACTTCCACGGTCGAGAGTCGCTGAACAATGATGGCAGACAATTATTAGTAATTATTTATCTTTTAGATCTTAAAATATTTCTTATTAAAAGCATTTATCTGTTTGTAAGCCAAACAGATGAACCTGCAGTAGTTGTAATGTGCCTTCTTGACGCAGCAATTTATGCATGTGAAACTTTGAAATCATTCACATTTTTCATTGTCACTTAACTGGAGGATTTTGTCTTCGAAGAAGTTTCTCTGTCGAGAGGGCAAATTTAAACTCTCGACCGTTTCTTGGTAATCTTTTGTAAAATATTTATTGGGTGTTATTACAATTGCACATTTCCATTGCATATACATCAGCCAATATCTGAGTAAAATATGATGATATTAATGGAATAAGTAGCGTAAAAACAACAGCTCGCAAAGTAACCAAGGAAAATCACAAGAAATTATTGCAGTCACAAATTTGTAACAAGTTGTAAATAACCGAAAATTTCATAGCAAGAGTTACAGGTTAAGGGTATCACTATCGAACCGCTCGTATTTGTATGTCACGACTATTACAGCATACATTAAGTAGTTCATTAACCACTCTAAAAAAACTTTCAATGATTTTTAACTTTTAAAACGTTTTGACAAGTTTCATTACCTTTAAAGTCGTCTAAAATACGGCCATCTTTTCTAGCGTGAAACTAATAAAGGGTGTCAATTCTAGATTTTTTTATATAAATGTACACATTTCACCTTTTAAATTTACTTTCTTTAAATTTAGATCTCAGTGCTTCTTCTTGGTAAATAAATTCAAGGAGTGTGAAAACTATTTCTGTGTAGTATGGTTAAATTTGGGAAATCCAAGAAAATGGATTGAGGTAATAAGAGTGTGGAAGAATTTGATGTAGAAACTAGCAAGTAGGTCAATCCAGCAACTTAAGCCATAGGTTCCAATTTCGTAGAAACCGAAGTGGAACTCCAGTCACAATTCACAGCCATTACTTCCCAAATGATGGAAGTCTCAAACCCACTTACCGAATTATTCAGAAAACTTCCTATCCCAAGAACAAGCTGAGGCAATTTTCAGACAAACAGCCCAAGAGCAATTTCCCCAAGCCAACAAAAATTATAAATTGTCATCACAACTGCAAATAAACAAACATTTTTAAAACATTTCAACCGAAATTTCGTAAATGAAAGAAGTTTACAGAATCTAGTGGGAAAAATCAGGCAATTATCGTCTCATGTGTGTTTGCTTGAGACAGCTCAAATTGATATCTAGCATACTGTTAAACCATCTCGATTTAGTATTCAGAACACCTATGTATCATCTAACGATATTGTTGTCTTGTAGATACTTACAAAATATTGACCTTGTGAGTACAAATCTAGAGGTTCCAATATCGATACAGAATTTCTCGAAACGTGTTAACATTGATGTACTGGACAAAATACCGTCCTTCGATGCAGACAAAGAAAAGGAAAAAACTTGTAACCACAGTCAAAATGTGACTGATAACCAAGATGAAAAATTACAGGAACGATTGAAAACTCAGGAAAAGAAATTTTCTGATAGTTTTCCAGTACGGATTAATAACGAAGGCATGTAGATTACCGAAAAACTGGACACTGAACTAAAATTCGTGGTACAGCTGGATTGTGGAGTAGTCATATCTGAAGAGGGTACTACTAGAGAGGAGTTTAATTATGACTTTAATCATATAAACTTGTTCTGACCAAAGGTCTTCTTGAGTGGCGAGACAATGAAACCACATAAATGAATGACATATATAAGGAATTGTCAATGGTCAAGAGTATTGTACATAGCACACTTCATTTAATTACTAGACGACGTGACATGTATACAGCCACAAGTCAGCATGACAGAGCATACAGTGACAACACAGAACAATTTAGTCTCTCTCCTGAGCATTCAGTTTTCTCCATGAGGCTGGTACCTACTTAGTCATGATTTAATGGAGGAAATTCTATTAAAGAACATATAGTTTGAAGGATTTCCTCCAGATAAGAAAACCACACACCTCACTGTGCTTATTAAAGAGTTAAAAGACGGTCCGTCAAACACAGAGACGGATCAGAAAATTCAATCCACCTCTGGCTATATTCGGGGTGAAACCACCCCCTAGGCAACAGAAACTCCAGAGAACTGCCCTATGTACGAACAATTCAAAAAAGCGTTCTTGGCAAAATATTGGTTAGCTTGCGTCCAAAAATAAGCCTGCATAGAAGTCTTTAGTCCTGAACAATATAATAGCAAACACTATTTGCGAAAATACTTTCGACTTTACATGAACAAAATGCATTACTGGGATGAATTGATCTCGCATAGGCATGTCATGTAAATACTGAAGCAAATCACCATTCAGTATTCGTAAGTAGTTAGTCCATGTCTGAGGAACCAACCTGGTGCACATAAGGAATACTACCAAGAAATGTACTCCACCTCGTGGGCAAAGAGGGAAGTGGTTTAACAAGCATTTAAAGAAACATGTTCCAACAGGGACTACCGAAACATCTTTGTCACCGTACAAACCACAGCTCCAAAGTAAAGATAGAATGTGTCAACTGCTGTCCTCTGAGACATATAAAATGAGATTGTCTTAAATTATGGTATCTACATGGTCAAAACCAGAAAACAAACACAATTCTCTCACTCCTATTATATACAGGGTGAGTCACTAATTGCATGGGACAACGAAGGCCATAATATGAAGTTGGTTTTTTGTTGCTAGGTGGGGACACTTCAGAGATATGAAAGTCAACTTTGCTTTTTTTTTAATGGCATGCTGTAGTTTGGTACTTATTTTCTGATAGAGGCTATCGAGACGAACCCAATGATGCGTAACAGTAAGGTCTTTGAAAGTCAAAGACGGTCATAAAGGTGGCATGAACGTCCATTTACAGAAGATGTTCGAAGTGATCACCAAATTAAGACACAATCGATCCAGATATGAGGAAGGAATTGAATCATTCAATGAATGGGACGACATGAAGCGAAATATGGCGAAATAGGCTCAACTATGGGGAAAGGAAGAAAAGAAACGGAAGCACTGGTGGTGGAACAAGGAATGTGAGGAAGTGGTAGAGATTCACAGGAAAGCCTGGAGAGACTGGAGCAGCAAGAAGGGCCCGGAAAAATGGGAAGTTTTCTTAGGAGCAAGAAAGTAAGCGGACCGAACAATAAGATAGACCAGAAGACAGAAGATGAAGCAGGAACTGGACGAGATTGAGACCAACTTCAGGAAAAACAACAGCAGACCCTTTTTAGGGAAATTCAAAAAGAGTCTCATTGGACACAAGGCTAGAGAACTGATTATAAGAGATAAGAAAGGGGAGCTGGCTGTCAGTGCGAAGGAGAACTATCGGATTTTTGCAGAGCACTTTCACGAGCTGCTGAACTGTAAACCACCTGAAGAAGATCTGGAACTGGGGACTGACACAGAAGAGAGGGAGCCACGCCCTCCAACCAGGAATGAAGTCGCACGTGACATAAGCGATATGAAGAATAATAAGGCAACTGGAGAAGATGGTATAGCAGCCGAGATGATGAAGTGGGGAGGCAACAAAGCAATAGACAACATGACCAACATAATTCACCAGATCTGGAGAACAAAGAAGTTGCCAGAAGGATGGAAGAATGCAATTGTAGTACCAATACACAAGAAGAGGGACAAGAGAGATGCAAACAACTACAGAGGAATATCGCTACTAGAGGTCGGATACAAGGTGCTGTCAAAACTATTGCTCAAGAGAGTAGAAGAACAGGTAGAAAGTACAGTTGGCGACTACCAAGCGGGATTCAGGAAGGGAAGAGGTTGTATAGAACAGATATTTATCCTGAAGCAACTGATAGAACATAGGGCCTTAAAAAACAAAAAGACAGTAATAACCTTCGTGGACTTCACAAAGGCGTATGACTCCAAACAGACTCTTGTTAGGATTCTGAAAAACAGAAGACTTGATGGAACTACACAAGAACTCATAAAAGAAATTCTGACAGACACAAAAGCAAGGGTGAGATTCAGAGAAGCATTGTCAGAAGAATTTGAGATAAAGACTGGTGTTAAACAGGGAGATGGATTGTCACCATTGCTCTTCAATATGTCACTGGACGAAGTGATCAGGCAGTGGAGAGCAATAAACGAGGAAATGAGAATACCAAAGACCCATGTGGGGGACAAAAAGGACAACAGGGCTCAAGTGGACTGCCAAGCCTTTGCAGATGACATAGCAATAGTAAGTGAGACGGAAGAAGATGCAAAGACACAACTCGACAACTTAAGTAAGGTAGCCAGAAAGGTGGGACTGAAGATCGCCTATAACAAGACAAATACATTAACCACCACTGCAGACTGGGAAACACCAGAAGGCAGTGTGCAAATGGTGGACAAATTTAAATACCTGGGGGAATTTATAACAGGAAGGAACAGGAGCAAGGAGGGAATAACAGAGAGGATAAAGAAGATGAGGTTAGTCTTCTGCATGACGAGAGAGATATACAATAAAAAGAATACATCCACAGAGGCAAAGATAAGCCACTACAAGGCAACAGTGAGGAATGCAGTATTATATGCTGCTGAGACGATGACAATAGGAAGAAATGGGGTAGAACAACTAGAGAAAGGAAGAAAGAAAAATACTAGAAAAATACTAGGTCCCAAAAGAGGTGGAGAGAGGTGGATGCGAAGACTTAGGGAAGAATTGTACCGGAACATGAGAACAATATCAGGGGAAATCAGACTCAAAAGGGCAAGGTTTGCTGGGCATGTAGTTAGGATGAGTATGGACAGAATGACGAAGAGTGTGTGGGAAACAACTGGGAGGACAAGGGGAAAGACAGGAACCGAGTGGATTGTTGAACTTCGGAAGGACTGGTTGGAATTGGGGATCAAGGTCGAAGGAAAATTGGAGGAACACATATACACCGACAAATATGCCGGAGATCAATGACGGAGAAGAATACAGGAAAAGATTAGAATGTCACCAGTGGAGCCGCCAGAAGAAACGGAAACTGAAGATCTCGGGAGAAGAGCGGGAGAGAAGAAGAGAAAGAATGAAGAGGTTCTGGGAGAAGAAGAAGAAAATGCAGTCCACGAAGGGGCTACCCGTGGTCCTACAGAGGCCGTAAGGCAAGAAGAAGAAGGTGTGAGACAGGGATGTAGTCTTTCGCCGCTACTGTTCAGTCGATACATCGAAGAAGCAGTGATGGAAATAAAACAGGGTTCAAGAGTGGATTGAAAATTCAAGGTGAAAGGATATCAAAGATAAGATCTGCTGATGACATTTTCTATTCCCAGTGTAAGCGAAGAGTGTTGTAGGATGTGCTGAATGGAATGAACAGCCTAATGAGTACGAAATACGGACTGAGAGTAAATCGAAAAAATCGAAAGTAATGAGAATAGCTAGAAACTTTACGTGATGATTGGTGATCGTCTAGTAGATGAATTCTGCTCCCTAGGCAGCAAAAGAACTCATGACGAGCGGAACAAGGAGGACATCAAAAAAAGACTAGCAATGGCAAAAACGGCATTACTGGACAAGGTAAGAGTTCTAGCATTAAACATGGACTTTAATTTGAGGAAGAAGGTTATGAGAATGTTCGTTTGCGGCACAGCATTACAGCACAGCATTGCATGATACTGAAACGTGGATTATGGAAAAACCGGAAGAGAAGAGAATCGAAGCATATGAGATGTTGTGCTGCGGAAGAATGTTGAAAATAACGTGGACCAATAAGGTATGTAATGAGGAGACTCTCCGCGAAGTCGGGGAGAAAAGTAATAAATGGAAAACGCTACCAAAAAGATGGGACATGGTGGCAGAGCATCTGTTGAGATAACACGGAATAACTTCCAGGGTACTAGAGATTACAAACTGTAGAGGAAGACAGGAATTAAAATACATCAAACAAATATTTGACTACTCTGAAATCATGACGTTAGCACAGTAGAGGAACTCGAGGCGGATTGCATCAAAAAAGGATGGAGGTTTATGTCAATACGAGGGAAGTTCAGTAAGTAATGAAACACAATTTTGCTCTCGGCGAGTTTCAGTTGAAAAAGTGTGGAATTGGTTGTGGGACATCGTGAACTATTCCCTCTTCAGCTGTCATTTTCAGAGACCATCTTATGGGGCATGGAACCGGATTGTTCAATGATCAAAAGATCCGGACGGCATTTTTGCTGTTTAGTTAACCATTCTGTTAATAAAAAAAGAAGTCATCTTCAATATTCGAGTCCGATTACATTATTTTTTGCAATTTTTTAGCGTAAGACTTCCATTAAACCTTCACGATCGAGAGTATCTGAACAATGACAGCTGGCAGCCAAACGAATTGACCTGAAACATCAAATTTTTATGGTATTGGGAATAATTATTACCTTTTTATGTTTTCGGATCATTGAAGATTTCTTACAGAAGGCATTTGTGCTTTATCTAAGCAAAAAATATAATCACTTCGCTCTTGGACTATGCTTGCTTGACGCTGCAACATGTGAACGCGAAACTTTTAAATCATTCGCATTTTTCAATGTCGCTTAGCTGGAGGATGTTTCCTCTGCGAAGTTTCTCTACTCGAAAATGGGCTTTTCAATTTCTTACACTCTGTTCCGAGTGAAATTGATTGTAGGAACCACAAACGCGACTTTGTGGAAATTCCTTATTCAAATTAGACCAACTTCTTCTTTTACACTTGTTGCTGTTGTGTTCGTCAGTCCGAAGACTGCATTGATGCAGCTCTCCGTTGTCGTCTATTTTGTTCAGGTCCCTTCTACTTTGCATAGCTGTTACAGTCTACACACTTTTGGACCTGCTTACTGCGCTCAAGTTTTGTTCTGCCTCTACGATTTTTACTTCGACACTTCCCTCCATGAGCAGATTGACGATTCCGTGAAGCCTCGGAGTGAGTTCCATCAACGTATCCACTGTTTTTTAGTCGAATTATCCATAAGTTTCTTGTCTCTCCATTTCGATTGAGTACCTTCACATAATGTGTCCAAAGTACCAATATAATTTTCAGAATTCTTCTGTAGCGCCACATTTCAAAAGCTACTATTCCAATCCTGGCGGAACTGTTCATCGTCCACGTTTCACTTCCATACAACACTAAGCTCCAGACTCATATCTCCAGAAGAGGCTTCCTAACACGAAAATTTATCTTCTATTTCAATTCTCTCTTTTCCTTTTCTTGCTGTTGCAAATATTCGTTTTAAACTTTCTCTGCTTCGGCCCTTACTAGTAATTTGCTACCAAAATAACAGGACTCATCCGCTACATTCGGTATCTTATATCCTAATCCAATCGCCTGATGTAATTTGACAACATTCAGTTATTCTTTCTTTTGCTTTGTGTTCTTTATTGATGAGACTATACATTACGTTCAACAGATCTTCCAAGTCTTCTGCAGTCTGTCAATATTACAAGGTCAGTGGCAACTTTTGAAGTTTTTAATTCTTATCCTTGAACATCAATTTCCTTTGCAGATTCCTCCTTGGTTTCCTTCAGTCTGCGTGATGTACAGATTGAATAAATAATGCAAAGGATACAATGTCTGTCCCACTTCCTTCTCAACTACTGTATAATTACTACGTCCTTTTCATGTCATTCAACTCTTATGCCTGCAGACTTATTTTTATGCAAATTGTCGTTAACCTTTCGCTCCCTGTACTTTATTCGTGATACTTTCAGTACTTTAAAGTGTTCCATGATTCCATTCTTCCGTAAATAATTCGCGTCAGTATTTTGCAACTATGACGCATTAACTGATGTTTGAGTAACACTGTTTACAGCACCCGCCCTCTTGGGACTGAAATTATTACATTTTTTTAAGTATGACGGTATTTCGCATACTTCATATAGCTTGCATATAAGGTGGTATAGTTTTGTTATGGTTGGCCTTCCGAAGTACCTCACACTCAATTTAACTTGTATAGCCTTCTTACATATTCCTTCAAGCTTTTAGCCTTGTCTTCTTTATATAGTACTTTAGTGCTTAGTACTTCCCAGCTGATCTGTTAATATTCATACTTTATTCTCCAAAGGTCTCCTTAAATTTCCGATAGGTTTCATCTTTCTTTCCCTTCGTAAAGGCTCCTAAGTCCAGCATTTCTCCTCTATCCATTCCCTCTCTTCCATTTCGCACTTTCTATCACTCTCATTGTTTATATGCTTTTCTTCCCTTTTGCCTGCTTCACCTAGTACGTGTTCTTACACTTTCCCTTCATCATTTAAATTCTGCGTCTCTTCTGTTTCCAAGAATTTCTAGTGGACCTTTCCTTATTGCTTATTTGATACTCCGCATCTATTTCATCTTAAAAAAGGTATCAATTCATGTTCTATTTTATTCTTTTCCAGTGATTCAGTTAATCATTGTCTTAATTTTATTCATAATGGATACGAAGTAACTGTTGTTAGAATCAGTGTTAATAGTGCGTGTTAATAGTGCACAATGCCAAAGCACTAAAACTGATACCTTTCGAAGGAGCAAGCCTTCATCAGATTTATTCTCCAGGAGCCCTATACCAGCAGAAGATGCTAAATTAAATACAAAAGGAAAGGGGCCAGTGGGGCATACACTGGCTGAAGACTGTGATACCCCTGTTTCTAATGACCGCTTCACATATGGAACGACGCAACTTATTTAAAAACTATCTTTGAAACGAATGATTCTACCTTCTTTAGTGGGATATCTTGTCTCCCTCACGCATTTTTTCCTTCTTCTGTCTTAGCCTCCGGCATAGACGTACGCTTTGAGAGGAAGTGCAGTATTTTCTCATGTTTGTACCTTGGTTTCTGACTCCGCCATAGCAGGTCCCAACGCTGATTGAAAAGGATGAGGGGGAGGAGCAACACCTCTATTAAAAACCTTTATTTACTTGGTGTAGGTGATAGTACCTTGAGAGGGTCCCTTGTCAGGTTTGCAGCGAAGACGGCAACGGTCGACTAGGTAACATAGGACTAGGCGCTCATTACAATTCCTCAAAAGGCGGAAGCAGCTACCCTCTCGGCTGGGGTTTAATTAACAGAAGAAAAGGGAAAGTAGATGTCTTAATTCCTCGTCGGCATTGTAACTAGGACAGTGGTTCCGAACCTGCGGGTAACTGCCTGTTGAGGGGTAACATGAAATTTTCTGAGAGGTAAAAACTAAACGATTGGATTCTGTTTCAGTGAAGAAACTAAATTATTTTCAAAAGATCATTACTATTATCCTAATGTTGTATGACTCTAATACTGATTATATAAGTTAGCAATAATTACTTTTGCTCAGTTAGTAGCATTAATGTTGTGGAGGTCTCAGCTTCCTCAAAAAGTCCACCCACAACACATATACACATATGTTGTACTCTGTCCTGTACATCTCTGATAATAAAAGTGAGACATATACTTGACAAACGCTAAAAATCTCAAGGAGGAATTAATTGACAGCACGAGGTAACAGTAAATAAGTAAGGGCTACCATAGTGCTGTTCACAGCTTTATTATTATTATAGTGGTTAGACACAAAGCATTAACAGCCTGGAGTAGTCCAATTTCTGCCGGTTCAGAAGCAAGGAATGCAGCAATCAAGTGATTTACAATTATAAATATAATGCAGACATCTCAACCTGTTTGATTTTAAATGGGGTTGCAGTGTGTAGGTGAATCAAGTGCCGCAGTGGAGAGGAGTAATGCAGGGGGAGTACGTTTCGTAACAAATATCTACCCTCACTGTTGATAGTTTTCTTGTCTGAGGAGGAGTTGTGGGTAGCACTTGCGATACACCACGAATTCCTTATTCATTCATTCCAACACACACACACACACACACACACACACACACACACACAGAGAGAGAGAGAGAGAGAGAGAGAGAGAGAGAGAGAAACTAAACATCATTCAAGTTTCATCATTTTAAAAATAAAACTGTTCCATGAAAAGTCTTTCATTTTAAAAATAAAAGTGTTCCATGAAAAGTCTTTCATTCTAAAGTTTAGGTAGGTGCCAAAGTTAGTGATAATGTGGGGGAGGGCGTCTAACAGGTTGGGGAGGGGAAGAGGAGGGCGGGGGTACTAGTTAATGTCTGATTGTACTCAGGGGTAACGGTCCAAGAAAGGTTGGGAACCACTAATCTAGGAGAAGGTATTCTGATTGAAAACCTGATTCCTCAGTGTGGGGGTTTTGGGTTTGAATCCATGTGAAAAACATAACTCATACGTTTCTAAGGAATAAGCCAGAGAGTTTTCAGAGTTGATGGCAAGGCCATGATAAAGGTGTTAAATATATATTGTGTGTAGGTAACTGGACTTTAGGCTTTAAATCAAAGAAATTAGAGCTTACAGAAAACTTGAAGCACAGAAGTATAAACACTGCTCAAATGACACAAACTAAGAAGAAACAGAGAGGAACAAAATATTTAAATAGTTACACGTTAATATACAGTGGAGTCAAACAAACAAAATAAGCAGTGAGTGAAGTAGGTATGCTTATGGATGAAAAATGGAAAAGAAAGCTAGACTCTTACGCCTACATAAAGGAGATGATAGTACTTGCTAGGTTCACAATTGATAGAGGACATTTATGTATCATTAGAATATATGTACTTGAAGAAGGAAATCACAAACATTCTAAAATATTTCCTGAAGAGCTGTAAAAACAAGAAAATAAATATAACAAGACGGATCATTTGCTAATATTAGGAGACTTAAATGTAGGAGTTGGGAGAGTACCAATTGTAGATACAATAGGTACATTTGGTGAAATAAATTTAAAATAAAATGGTAGCACATTAAAGGATTTTGCTGTGTTTAATCAGCTAAAAATTACAAATACCTTCTTCAGACAGAAAGGCATGAATAAATATCCCTGCAACACAAGAAACTCATGTTCAGCAACTGACTATGCTAGCTAATAAAAATAAGCTCTCAAGTGCAAGATACTCATTTGTATAGAGGTAATGATATGGGCTGTAATAACTTCTTAGCTACTTCGAAAATGAAGTATGGGCAAGCTGTGGGGAAAAAATGTAAAGAAAATCCAAAGCCAAAACTTGAAATATAAAGTTCATCTTCTACAGCAAAAATGCATAAGGAACTTATACCAACATAGACACACAAGGGAATTGCAAATGGTTGAAACTAAAGATAATATTGAAGAAGAAAGGGACAGATTAAAAACAGGAATGTTGAAAATAGCTAATGAGATACTAAGGAAACTTAAAGTATCAAACCAGAAAATAGATCTGAAAATATGGAGCTTAGAAATAGCTAACAACATTAAAGAGAAACAAAATTGCTTATAACGCCTATTTACAAGCAAAAACAAATGAAACCTGCAAAAGATATGAATGGATAAAAAATAAAACAAAAAATTTAATAAAGAGATATCACAATGTATCCTTGGGAACATTCACTGCTTATGTTGAACATGACATTCATGGAAGACAGAACATAGTGTTTAAAATTGGGAAGAATGTGAATAAAATAAAGAAAGATGATAGAGAAGAGCGATGGATACACTACTACAGATATTCATGGTATGAGGAAGACAGTAAAGAAAGTTATTCTATAAAAATTGGTAATAATTCCATAGATCAAATAGATATAAAATAATTAAAAGCAGGCTCACGTTTAACAAAAAGTAGAAAAGCCACTGGCTTTGATGGCATTAATGCCGAATTGATCAGGTATGGAGGAGCCATTTTAGAATTTTACTTCCTCCATTTTTAAATACATGTTAGCAGACGTCTTCTGTTCTTGAAGAATGAAACACAACTATAGTTTTTCAATATTTAAAAAAGGCAACAGGAAAGACACAGGAAATTAGGGAGGAATAAGATTACTAAATGCAGGATATAAGTTTATGGGAAAATACTCAATACAAGGCTACAAGCTATCGCTGAAATGCTAAATTTGTCTTTGAATCATTCTGCTCTGACTGTGCCAGAGGTACTTAATTTGCACTGGTGGTTAATCTCAGAACAATCAGACTTTAAAAAGGCTCATCTATGTAGTGATAAATATATTTATAATAAGACAAATTATCGAAAAACGTCGGAAATTTGGCTTAGAATCATAGGTAGCAATTATTGATTTTGAGAAAGCTTTTGGACAAACATCTTATTAAGAGTCTATATGCAAATACAAAAACAGTTGTATGTCCAGGTTCCAAAATGTCAGGTGAAATTTGAATAAACCGAGATATGCAACAAGGTATCTGTCCATCGCCCACTTAATTTAACTTGTGTAATGACGACCTAGTTATGAAGTGGAAAGATGAAGACGCTTGGGAATAAAATAGGACCAAGCTTACTATTAAATACTCTTGTATGCTGATGGACATATAATTATACAGGAAAAGGAAGATAACTTATAAAAATCAGAATGCAGATGGAGCCAAAACGCGATATATTACTGCTTAACTACACCTGTCAACAAGATGAAGACAGTGGCTTTCAAAGAAAAAATTCATTCATAAGGAAAATTATAAATGAGAAAATTTTAGGACAAGTATCCACTTCAGTTATCTAGGATGTGACATTAGTTTTAACTCTGACAAAGACACAGAGAAGAAGGTTAATAAATATCAAGCTATCTGCAGAACCATGAGAAGCACTTTGGAAAACAAAACAAAAAAAGGAACACAAACGAAGTTCAATAAAGTTATGGCTGTACCTACTCTTGTATATTATTCTGAGCCATTGACAGTAACAATAAAGCATAATCACATGTATAAGCAGGAGAAATGAAGTTCATGAGATATGTAACAGGCTGTAATAAAATTTATAAAAATGAAAATTGGAACAATAAGTTTAGATTTCAAAATCTTTTCGGTTAATGGCAAAGTAGAAAAGAACGTAATGAAATGGAAGAATCATGTTAAGAGAAGGACAGAAAACAGATTGCAAAAAAAGGATAATGACTTATCGAGCGACTGCAAAGAGAGAACTAGCTAGACCTCATATGAAATAGATGGATGGATGACACAGACTGGAACAGACGAATACAACACCTAATCCTTGGAAGGAAATGATGATGATTGTGTTTTCTATGACAATATATACGTTAAAAATTGAAATGTTCTTATTTTAAAAAGGTTATCATACCTACCTTTTCCTAAACTGCACTCCCTTGTTTCAGAATTTGTCGGACAAGACAACATGGAAGATTCGATAAGGCGATGTCATTGATCGTCCACTGTCATATGCCAATTTGTATGATCTATCATAGAACCGACCTTCATTATCTTTTCATGACTTATTAAGGCCCGTTACAATTTGCTGTTCACATATTTAAGCATGCCAACATTGGCGATGCAAATGCTTATTACCGATGCACAGTCTAGCCCTATTAACGACTGACCACGAAATCCAGCTACCCCAATTACTCCATTTTCTGTGTCAGAATCACTCGTATTCCATATATTATTAATGTTATTTTTGCTTTCAGTAATCCTATTGTGAAAAAAACTATTTTAATTATTATTATTATCATTAGTTGCTTTCATTAACGGCAAGTGTAATACTAATAAAGTGACAGTTATTACGGCAAATAAAGACTATACTCATAAAACAATATAACAAAATTGCCACGCAGACGAAAAATATACTGGTAAAGTTAAAGACGTTAATGAAAAGGAAGTCTTTATTATCGACAGTAGAGAAAAGTCTTGATGTTACATCAGGAATCTCATGGCTTCATGGCTTACGTTTCTATGTACAACACAAAAACGATGACCCATTACACCTTTGTAAGAAATTACGAAAATGCGTGATAAATATTTAAGGGAGTTTTGTGTCTTTGGGAGTACTTTTTTAAATAGTAATAATTCTGCTGCATTGATCGATGAGAACAATGATAATCCTACAACTGACGCACCCTGCCTTGTTTCACTGTACCTTCAAAATCTATATGTGAATACCTGCTGATGAGGCCATTGAGATGATTTAGCCAACTTATTATTTTATTGCATGAGTAAGAAAAATTATCTCATTACGAAACTGTCAAATTTAGAGAAAAAGGCAGCCAATAAACATCTTTAGAACGTGTCTGACTAAAATACAACAAAAAATTCACGTGTATCTGAAAGGAGTTAATTGAAAGAAAAAAAACCAGTGCTGTTTGATATGAAACCACTACGCATCTGGCAATGAGGCCCTTACGAATGGCCCCGATATTACTTAGGCAGACCCAATACGCCGCTCACTCCACTTTTTCTAAACAACCAGCGGGTATACGCCCCAAGGCACACACATACAGTGACAGCCTGTTCAACAGAGAACTAAGTGAAATAAGTAAACACTTCAGTCGCTGGCAGCGTAGACAAGAGTTACGATAAGCCGCAAAAAGATAATAAGGTAACTGGCCGAGCGTGAGTTTGATGTTGTAGATTTGACTATTACGACTGCAGTTCGAGGTGTGCAGCCCTATTGCACTGTGACAGACTATAACTTCAGTTGCTACAACAAATTCACTACTTCAAACCATCTTCCTGGAAGAACGTCAGCATCTGAGCAACGTTACAGACATGGAAATAACCGCTTCATTTATACAGCTGAATCAGTGATCTTCGTGTCTCGTACGTTCACTACTGCTGGTATCTTAAAAATAATTTTTCATGATCACTGGTATACAGTTTCATATTGCTATGCCCACTGTTTCGCCATTTCGTAATTTAAGCAAGTGTATGTTGCTCAATTAACTTTAATTTTTTTCTGTAGTCAGACTGCGGTCATTCATTAACTTTACATGGGTCGTAACTTCATTTACGACACGGCGTAGCTTGTTCAAAATCTGGGAATGTAAGAATTCAGTTATACTAGTAACTCAAACTGTAACCTGAGAAGACCATTTACAAGGTTAATACCGTTCATTATCCATTCTAAAATTAATTCATGGTCCTTCATGTGTCACCATATGCTTTGACACATAGCATAATAAAACCCTCCACACTGCTCTAAAAGGCAGTGAGCCGTTAGTTACGCCACTCCTAGCTTCTTGTGGTCTGTGGCAGTATAGCATGGCTTTATCAGTTCATCTGAGTCATGCCGCCTTTAGCAGACATTTCACGGTGTTTCGTTGTGTACATTAGTTTCAAATTAAGTCCTTAAAATCAACAGGCAACGATGCATTATGCGTTTGTTTAACGCTGATAATCAGTTCATTGGATAGGCCTACCAGAACAGTGATTGTGTTTACGGTTTCCTTGTCGTTTCCTCTTGATAATAACGTCCGTAACCGCGGATATGCCCCACGTAACATATGTGACTGTAATGGAGTGGTGTTTTCCTATACCTAAGCTACATTTCTTTTTGTTGACGCATTCTGAAGAACATCAAGCGTTATGCACCCAGCTATCATCCTTCTGAGACCGACTAAACACATACATGACGTTTACAATGAGTTGTATGAAGACTTTAACACAAGACAACGAACCATGGATCTTGCTGGGGTGTCGATAGCCAAACATATGGTGGAGAGGGGGGCGGGGGGAGGGGGGGTGTATCAGTCGAGAGGCCTCACCAATTAATGGTTCCTCACGATGGGCAGCAGCGTTTTCAGTAGTTCCATGGGTAACATTCTGGATGATTCACAGACGCTAGCCTACATGGCTTTACTATGTTGGTAGAGTGAACTGTTGAAATCAAGGAGAAACAACAGCTGCTGAATTTTCTGAGTAGACAGCTCTACTTTATGGCATAAAGTTGACGGCACCCACTTGGGTAAAATATTACAGTCCCCCAGTCCTGCCGCGCGGAGTGGCCGCGCGGTTAGAGGCGCCATGTCACTGACTGGGCGGCCCCTCCCGCCGGAGGTTCGAGTCCTCCCTCGGGCATGGGTGTGTGTGTTGTCCTTAGCATAGATTAGTTTAAGTTAGTTTAAGTAGTGTGTAAGTCTAGGGACTGATGACCTCTGCAGTTCGGTCCCTCAAGAACTCACGCATTTGAACATCCCCCAGTCCTGGTTTAAGGCCAGCGATTACTCAGGAATGAATCGAAAACTCTACAGCTAAGAGAGTCAAATGTTTCATTAATTAATCTAGAGGTAATTAAGTATTTAGAAAGAGAAATGTGTAGGCTGAAGTTATAGCGGTCATGGAAGTGCGGCGTCAGGGATTTTGGTCAGGTGAATACAGTGTTACCAACAAAATATGAAACAAATCTAAAGCAGGAGTATGTCTCACAACGGGCATAAAAATAAAAATACGAGCAAGCTGCTACGAACTGCATTTTGAAAGTATATCGGTGTACAATGCAGATACTAAGCCAACAGCATTCATAGTGGTGCCACTTCATAGGCATTCTAGCTCCGCATATGACGAAGAGATTGGAGCAATGTATGATGAGGTAAAGGGAATTATTCTGATTGTTATGTCTGTAATTACCGCGCTGTGATGCACTGGATACGTGGCTACGTAACTGACAATGTCAGTTTCATTAAAGCCATCTGTTCTGTCATAACTGTGGGTTCTTTGATTGCTCTGGGAGACGTTTGAGAATAACTATAACGTACGAAATATTAGCTCCTTTTGTTACAAGCTAAATGATTTGCTTAATTTTATACAATCCATTTCCTCAAAAGTGCCAAATCTCAAAAACTTTCTTTGAATATTAAAGCAACACCTGATGCACACATTTACTAATGCCTTCACTTGAAGCACAAAGCTCTTAACGTTCCATATAAGACACGAATAACACATGAGGCCTAAGTAGTCGACGTTGCCTCCTTGCCTGGAGGTCACGAACTGAGCAGTCTTCCACTGCTCGGTTGTTTATCAGCCTTCGTGTGGTGGCGCTGTGGAGCTGGGAGAGAGGCTCCTGCTCCGTCTGGGCCTCCCATTCGTCGGTGCGGGCTGCATCGAGACATCGCTAACTTCTATGATATCGATGCAAGTTGCCGACTTCGG
The DNA here is from genome assembly GCF_023864275.1 of Schistocerca cancellata. Taxonomy (NCBI): domain Eukaryota; kingdom Metazoa; phylum Arthropoda; class Insecta; order Orthoptera; family Acrididae; genus Schistocerca; species Schistocerca cancellata. The sequence goes on along the minus strand of NC_064626.1, from coordinate 1,098,755,930 downwards.
TATGGTACCATTATCTTTGGACGACACTAAGCCTCGATGGCGTTGTGCTATCTTTGGATCCTCTGACTGACTGACGTCCCGGTAGGAGGCGCGAATGCAGGACTGATTCGCTCGGTTTATTGCTGTTTGCGAGTGAGGAAAATGGAGAATCTGAGGTGCGTTTGACGGGATGATGTTGGTACCAGGTAGCAGGTAGGGACTGAGGGGCCAATCTGTTTACATAGAGGTCACTGGGGCCTCGTGCTGTATTCGCAGTCGTATGCACGATAGCGTCCATTGTGGGTGATTTCTGGAGTTCAGAGAGCCAGTGCACCAGCATGTTGCCTTCTGTAATGTTCTCGCCGTGTGCATTTTGGATGCTGGCGACCGGAATAGTTCTTTGAATGATGGTATATGGTGCACTAAGGAATTATGGTGCGTTCTGTGTTCATTCCCTCTGTGAACCTCGCCTGTGAAGTTTGAAAGATGAGGTTTTGTTTCAATTACTGTAACCTATTTGAAGCCACTAGTGTAACTTTGCTGATTTCTATTTATGTATGTATATGAAAAGTTGTATGGGCAGCTGGTCTGTTAGAATCTCCGAGTTAGTGTCGGGTTACATTAATATTTACTCAGACGGGCCACTGAATGAAATGGTAAATTTGTCTTTGAATCGTTCTGCTTCGACTGTGCCGGAGGTACGTAATTGGCACTGCTGTTCCCATTTGTTGTTCCTTAGTTTTAAGTCATTACCTATCTATTGTAAGTTTTGAGCAATGTTGAATCAGCATTTGATGTTTTAAACTAACGTTCTTTTAATTTTGTATTAGAAGGGTTTAAATCTTGAGGGCCTTCAAGCTCAATCTTATCTGTAGATGTTAAGCCTGAAGACCGCGCCAGGCGGGTAAGCTTGTATCTATTGTTCTGTAGTTTCAAAACAGCAATCTATATCTGTTGGTAAAGCCGGCCGGAGTGGCCGAGCGGTTAAAGGCGCTACAGTGTGGAACCGCACGACCGCTACGGTCGCAGGTTCGAATCCTGCCTCGGGCATGGATGTGTGTGATGTCCTTAGGTTAGTTAGGTTTAAGTAGTTCTAAGTTCTAGGAGACTTATGACCACAGCAGTTGAGTCCCATAGTGCTCAGAGCCATTTGAACCATTTTATATCTGTTGGTAAATCTACTGTTGATTATCACAAGTGTCTTAGTCTTTTATATTAAGTTTTAGTACAGCAATAGAAATTTATGCTTAATATTAAAAGGTTTAAGCCTTATTCCTTTACCTTAGGGTTAAGTAATTGCTTAGCGAAAGTTACGTTACTTTAAGGGTTTTATTAAATCTTGAAAGGCCTGAAGACCTTATTGCCGGAGTACTTGATTTGGGTGTCGTACATTGCTAGTTGACAGCCTTGGCTTCTGTGCCTCAATATTGTAATTGACACAGCGATTGCCCCTGTTTACGTACTTTGTATATTGGCCTGTGCATGTACCTGGACGGCGTGTTCTGTGACCGTTAGCTCTCGCTGGAGTTTTGATTCAAGTTGCAGCTGCTAAACAAATGTTTTCTGGATATTATATCTGATGGGTGGTTTTAAGTAGCTGCCTTTTCGAGCCTGCACTGTCTTCTGATCTAAGTAACAAACCTAAGAACCTATCCTGTGTACATGAGTTTACGAACATTTACTGTACTTAAGTTTTTGAACGTTTAAATTCCTTCTGTAATTCACCGCTCTTGATAGCTTAGCCTAATTTGGTTGCACAGTTCTTGTAACTCATTCCAAGTTTACCAGGTTTAAAGTTGTAAATTTTCCCTCTTTCTCAGAGGGCTGATTCTTGTTCTTGGTTATTGTGTAATTTAATTTAGGAAACTTTACTTAATTCCACCGTTATGCTTGTCTGGGTTTTATTGGAGGCCCTTATGCCTATTTAAAATTTTCGGTTAGTTTAACTTGTTGTCTACTGAGTTTTAAGATTGGCCCCTACGGGGGTAAGTTTGATTACGGCCTACTTACTGTGGTAAATATTAGTTATTCGCATTATTGTTTCTCCAGTTTTAAATTTGCCTGTGTAAATGATGCTTTTTTGTTTAAAGTGATGTTTATCTTGCCTTAAAGACTGCTTGTGTAGGAGAAACTTGTTGTTCATTATTGTATATCACGTGCAAGAGAAGATAGTGGTTTTAGTTATCATTCTGAATGTCGGTATATTTTGAAATATTCCACACCTCCTACCCTTTGTTCATTTGTTCGGGCATTTCCGATACTACAATCACTTTTAACTCTAGTCCATACTAAGAGAGTAAATGGATCGCTTGGACGCTAAGTCCAAACTTTTGACAGAGTTACACGAACACTTGGATGCGAAGTCCAAGAATTAACTTTTGTTCATGATATGCTGCATGGTCTGTTGATGGCTTTCTGATGACCACGGCTTGTCTGTTCGCTAAACTCGCTGTTGCTGACGGAATCGGAATGTAACAGGGGGTGGCTCCCCCCAATCTGAACTGTTTTCTTGGAATCGGGCTGCTCTTAAATACCAGTGGGGCGGAAGAATATGTGTCTCAATCATTTGCCTACACGCGATCAGAGTAGGAAAAATAGTGAGCCGATGGCGAAGTTGATACCGCTGGGCTGGCTGTAGTCTTCCCCAAACCGCCCCGTAAACATATTGTTATTTACATACTGTTGGCGTCTACCGGTTTATGGAACCCAACGGAAGTGGCTGTACTGCATTATGTCCTAAGCCCTAGACGACGCAGATAGACAATGGAGACGAAAACTTGATTGTGGTGGGAAAAAGGAATGAAAATGAAAACGGGCTTGTAGAAAATTTTGCACAGTCAGAATTGAATCATTGCAAACACTTGGGTTAAGAATTGTGAAGGAAGGTTATGTGCGTGCAAGATATCTGGAGACACCGAAAACTTTCAGACAGATTGTATAACAGCACGACAGAGATTTCGAAACTAGATTTTATCCTTCACACATTCTCAGGGGTAGATGTGCTCTCTGACCATGATTTATTGGTTATTAACTGCTGATCAAAAGTGAAGAAGCGGCAGGATATAGGATTCTAAGCAGATGGGACTTGAATAAATTGAAAGGTCGAAGAGATTGTTGATGTTGTAGTTTCAAAGGTGCATTAGGCGACTATTAATGTTCACATGTAGACTCAAGCGTCTTTCATAACACAAAAGCGCAAAAACTGATGCGTCTGGAAGGAACAATCCTCCATATTTAGAAACTTCTACAAGATTCTTATAAAAGTGATAAAGACAAAAATGTAGTCAACAATATTAAAAACTCGTTGTCACTTCCCATGAAGTCCTCTTTTCAATATGTCTTTCACCATTACTCATCCTGTTTGTAAAATAAACTAAAAAGATTCAGCGTATGCAGTCCGTGAGTATACGCAGCCGCAACAACAGTTATTTGCGTGCACGGCATATAAACTTCCAGGAAAGACACAAACACACGCGTATACAAATACGTAAGCCAGAATTTAGAGACGTTCACACCAATGATGAAAGATGATGCACACATCTATGGAGATACTCAAGTGTTAGAATCTCGTCAAGCACTGAACGTCGTTTTATTCGGAATTTTAAGCAGAAAAGGGTACATGAGTTGCTTGTACCTCAACTTGAAAGAACTACCAGTCTGGCCAATGTACTTCGAATTGCAACTGATTATACTGAATTTTGTAGATGGCAGCTTTATCGTATATATCAAACTTCTGTTTTAAATTATCCCTTAATTAACATCAAAGCATGTTGTTGTTTGTAAAAGCGCCTTCGACTTTAAACAGATTGAATGTTAGCTACTTTTTGAGACAGATCACCAAAACAAGGGTTCGTGACACTCTTAGTAATCTGTATGCTATTCGCATTTAGCTTCGTAAGCTGTTATTTATATAATGATTTATCCAATACATTTTCGTTGTATCTATTAGCTCTGGCTGTATTATAATGTTGTTGTTGTTGTGGTCTTCAGTCCTGAGACTGGTTTGATGCAGCTCTCCATGCTAGTCTATCCTGTGCAAGCTTCTTCATCTCCCAGTACGTACTGCAGCCTACATCCTTCTGAATCTGCTTAATGTATTCATCTCTTGGTCTCCCTCTACGATTCTTACCCTCCACGCTGCCCTCCAGTACTAAATTGGTGATCCCTTGATGCCTCAGAATATGTCCTACCAACCGATCCCTTCTTCTAGTCAAGTTGTGCCACAAACTCCTCTTCTCCCCAATCCTATTCAATAACTCCTCATTAGTTATGTGATCTACCCATCTAATCTTCAGCATTCTTCTGTCGCACCACATTTCGAAAGCTTCTATTCTCTTCTTGTCCAAACTGTTTATCGTCCATGTTTCACTTCCATACATGGCTACACTCCATACGAATACTTTCAGAAACGACTTCCTGACACTTAAATCTATACTCGATGTTAACAAATTTCTCTTCTTCAGAAACGCTTTCCTTGCCATTGCCAGTCTACATTTTATATCCTCTCTACTTGACCATCATCAGTTATTTTGCTCCCAAAATAGCAAAATTCCTTTACTACTTTCAGTGTCTCATTCCCTAATCTAATTCCCTCAGCATCACCCGACTTAATTCGACTACATTCCATTGTCCTCGATTTGCTTTTGTTGATGTTCATCTTATATCCTCCCTTCAAGACATTGTCCATTCCGTTCAACTTCTCTTCCAAGTCCTTTACTGTCTCTGACAGAATTACAATGTCATCGGCGAACCTCAAATCTTTATTTCTTCTCCATGAATTTTTATAGCTACTCCGAACTTTTCTTTTGTTTCCTTTACTGGTTGCTCAATATACAGATTGAATAGCATAGGGTAGAGGCTACAACACTGTCTCACTCCCTTCCCAACCACTGCTTCCCTTTCATGTCCCTCGACTCTTATAACTGTCATCTGGTTTCTGTACAAATTGTAAATAGCCTTTCGCTCCCTGTATTTTACCCCTGCCAGCTTTAGAATTTGAAAAAGAGGATTCCAGTCAACATTGTCAAAAGCTTTCTCCAAGTCTACAAATGCTATAAACGTAGGTTTGCCTTTTCTTAGTCTAGTTTCTAAGCTAAGTCGTAGGGTCAGTATTGCCTCACGTGTTCCCATATTTCTACGGAATCCAAACTGATCTTTCCCGAGGTCGGCTTCTACCAATTTTTCCATTCGTCTGTAAAGAATTCGCGTTAGTATTTTGCAGCCGTGACTTATTAAACTGATAGTTCGGTAATTTTCATATCTGTCAACGCCTGCTTTCTTTGGGATTGGAATTATTATATTCTTCTTTAAGTCTGAGGGTATTTCGCCTGTCTCATACATTTTCCTCACCAGATGGTAGAGTTTTGTTAGGACTGGCTCTCCCAAGGCCGTCAGTAGTTCTAATGGAATGCTGTCTACTCCTGGGGCCTTGTTTCGACTCAGGTCTTTCAGTGCTGTGTCAGACTCGTCACGCAGTATCGTATCTCCCATTTCGTCTTCATCTGCATTTTCTTCCCTTTCTATGACATTGCCCTGAAGTACTTCGCCCTTGTATAGTCCCTCTATATACTCCTTTCAACTTTCTGCTTTCCCTTCTTTGCTTAGAACCGGGTTTCCATCTGAGCTCTTGATATTCATACAAGTGGTTTTCTTTTCTCCAAAGGTCTCTTTAATTTTCCTGTAGGCAGTATCTATCTTACCCCTAGTGAGATAAGCCTCTACATCTTTACATTTGTCCTCTAGCCATGCCTGCTTAGCCATTTGGCACTTCCTGTCAGTCTCATTTTTGAGACGTTTGTATTCCTTTTTGCCTGCTTCATTTACTGCATTTTTGTATTTTTTCCTTTCATCAATTAAATTCAATATTTCTTCGGTTACCCAAGGGTTTCTACTAGCCCTCGTCTTTTTACCTATTTGATCCTCTGCTGCCTTCACTATTTCATCCCTCAAAGCTACCCATTCTTCTTCTACTGTATTTCCTTCCCCCATTCCTGTTAATTGTTCCCTTATTCTCTCCCTGAAACCCTGTACACCCTCTGGTTTAGTCAGTTTATCCAAGTCCCATCTCCTTAAATTCCCACCTTTTTGCAGTTTCTTCAGTTTTAATCTACAGTTCATAACTAATAGATTGTGGTCAGAGTCCACATCTGCCCCTGGAAATGTCCTACAATTTAAAACCTGCTTCCTAAATCTCTGTTTTACCATTATATAATCTATCTGAAACCTGTCAGTATCTACAGGCTTCTTCCATGTATAGAACCTTCTTTTATGATTCTTGAACCAAGTGTTAGCTATGATTAAGTTATGCTCTGTGCAAAATTCTACAAGGCGGCTTCCTCTTTCATTTCTTCCCCCCCAATCCATATTCACCTACTACGTTTCCTTATCTTCCTTTTCCTACAACGAATTCCAGTCACCCATGGCTATTGAATTTTCGTCTCCCTTCACTACCTGAATAATTTCTTTTACCTCATCATACATTTCTTCAATTTCTTCGTCATCTGCAGAGCTAGTTGGCATATAGACTTGTACTACTGTGGTAGGCGTAGGCTTCGTGCCTATCTTGGCCACAATAATGCTCTCACTATGTTGTTTGTAGTAGCTTACCCGAACTCCTATTTTTTTTATTCATTACGCCTATTTGATAATATCTTATAATATTCACCTCAATCATTCTACCATGTTTGCTCATCATGGTACTAAACGCACAGTCTATTAACGAATATATCAAAAATCCATTGTTACCGGCATTCTGTTCGAACAGTTGTGCGACGAGTGCTCGCGCCACTTCTCCTGGAGCACTGTCTTTGGAGTGAAGGGAGCGGGGCACGTTCGCGTTGAGGTCGTTTACTGACAGAAGCAGTGAGTGAAGCAGCACAGACTGTGCAGGTCTACGGGGCAACGGGCTGGCTGTTCGTTCTACACTCTGTTCGTCATAAGAATGAATCTGATGCAAACAGACACAAACGCGATGGTTGGTCAGAAGCATTAGCACACGTACACTGGTGTTCTTACACTCTTGGAAGTAGGTCCTATTTACGTATTAAATATCTTGTTATTAAGTTACGTTAAACGCAAGTTTAAGATATTCTGATGTATTAACAGCCATCAATGTTTTCCTTAATAAAGTCTTATCTCTGTAGTTTATATTTGACAAAAAATAATAAAAAATAATAATATTATGGATAGGGATTTTAATTTTTTTTGTGTAACCTCAGAACAAAATTGCTTCTCATTTATTGTCTCCGTACTGAAATGCATTCACATTTAATGTACCCACAAAATTCTTTTCTCATTGAATGTAAGCTCGAAACAGAAAAATTCCTAAACCTCGTAATAAAAAATAAATTCAGTAACCTGGTAAATTTTGGACGACAGCAGTGCTGCATCATGGCCCTGTAAGATCATTCTGAATAAAAAAAGCAAAAATTCTTACCTCAATAAAAACGGCGAATATATCTGCTCTTATATAAAATTTTTCCGGCACAGCTCTGTGCAATTCTGGACGATAGATTTGTCATTTATGAAAGGAAGCAACTGATTTTTCTTTTGCAACAATAGGAATGATCATGGATTGAAGAAATTAGTAAATTCTTTAAATTGAAATGAATGTTTGTTAGAAATTACTTTATATCACGAAGATTATTATTAGGACATATTTTTAAAGATTTACATGGGAGTTCATATAACATTACTAGATACGCGCGAGGCTGCTTTTTACCTTACACAATAATACTCAGGCTCCGGCATCGCTGCACCGCGACCGGCCCAGCCAACACGATACACTATAGCAGACCGCAGACAAGCGCAGACTAGCAACAACTTACAACTTACTGCTACAGCTACACAGTACCTACTCAGTCAACACTGCTCTCTGGTCAGCGATTCTCTTATACCTTGCATATCGCAGGCAGCGCATGAGCAATACATCGAAATTACATCTGCTCGGACCTCTTATAACCGTCTCTATAATGTTGTGCTCTGATTGTCGCGCTGTTAATAGGCAGTATGAAAATGGCTGAAGCTGCTTCCTCCTCCGTAGAGAAACACACTTGCGGAACACGATTAAAAAGTTCCGAGTAATAGGATGTTTTAATGTTTTTAATAAATTTGCAGAAAAAATCGGCATTGAATTTTTCCGAGGGACTGTATTTGATACAGTTGAGATATGGAAACGTATTAGATGTATACGCAGGCGCTGACTCCGTGGGGCCTGAGTGGGCCTGAGCCCCCTCAAAAATTCGTTTGAGGGGTAGGGAGGGAGATGCGGAGCCTCCCAATAATTTAAGAATTATTAGTTATATTATGCTTTGTAAAATCACAAAATTACGTTGGAATTTTTTATTTTCCTTGTTTGACTACAGTTACCTTTTAAAACACATTCAGTAATGAGCTGAAACAAGTAATTATTACGGCAGTAAGCAAATGCCCACCCTGCTGTCGCAGTCATTCAGTGTGGTTAGTTTTGTTCAGTGCATGGTGCAGACGTGTTTAGTGTCCCGACTTTAGTGTCTAGTGGACTATCTGACATGACTAAATTTTATTCGTTTACTTTAGACTCATAGTATATTGTGAATCAAGTTTGCAATGGATAAATTTGTTACCAAAAAGGCGCGTTTGTAAGTAGATGATACTGAAAGTCGCCCTCCAACAATTATTGTGTCGTCAATTGCTTCATCGTCTTCAGGCGAGGACTGTTCACAGCCAAAACCTCGATAATACGGTAAGGGAAGATCATTTCAGAAGTCTTGGTTGATCAAATATACATGGCTAGAACATGAAATATCTACCGAAAAAGCTTTTTGCGAAACCTGCAAAGACGCAGATGCTAAAAACCTACTACAATTTTCTTCAAAATAAGATGCATTTACTTCTGTAGGGTTTTCTAACTGGAAAAAAGGCTTCAGAAAAATTCCGTCTTCATGAAAACACGTTTACGCATAAAGAAGGTGTTCTGAAACTGAATTCTATCACTTCTAACAATCTGCGTGGTGTCTGTTGTTCTATGTCGTGCCTCCCTACCACTTTCGCGCAACGACGCTCTGAGCGTGTTTTTTAGGGAATTGACTAGTTTGAACCTGGGGCCTGTTGCGGGTAAGGAGACGCCAGACCATACATGGCATGTAGAGTTCAGAAGAGTTCAGTGAGACTAGCGATGATATAACCAAATACTTAATGATTTCAGCGTCAGCTCCACTGCACTCCCTGTAAAAGAATCTTAATACTAACTAAATTTAGTGGAAGGGGTTCAAGGCTTTCCTATTTTTAGTTATCTGGTAAAATAACGTCGAAAAAGCAGTTAAGTTTACCATTGGAAATTTTATTCTACTCACAAAACATTGTTTATAAATTGCACTATTGATAAAAGGAAATGTTTTAATAGAGGATGATAAAAACCAACTGCGTTCAACAAAAAAGTGAACGAATATTCCCTGAATGGGTTTCCAAGTTCTACAATGGATCCAAGGATGACCTATACCATATCACATCTATAATCTAGGTTTAAATTAAGTTTCACAAAAGAGAAAACTATCAAAATGGTCTACAGTGACCCTCAATTATCTTTAATTACTTATCTAACTTGTCGTAAATTGCAGTGGCTGGTGTGGCTTCTCAATAATTATATAACAGAGAAATCATCGCATTTCAGATTTTAACTTACGTAACAAATGTGAATACCATGAGATTTAATTGACGATCGACACTAGTATTACGTAAAAAGGGGATGTAACAGAAGAGACTTCTGCAGTTCTGAGTGAAGCCTTATGGGCTCAGAAATGTGGCATCGCGTGCGTTCATTACCTTGTCGGTGTTCGTCAGGGGGCGGCGGCCGGCACAGCTTCATACAGCTCGCCTTCTCGGAAGCAACTCTCTCCTAACTTCTCCTTACTACAATTTACCAAAGTTGGTTTAAAAAAAAAATATCTGGCTGTGTTTTCATCTGACCAATCAGGGTCTCAATGTTAACCTTAAGCTCTGCCTACAAAAATTCTATCTATCCAACGAGAAACGTTATACTTTTCGTGGTGGGGCAATGTTTTTAAAGTTTGCAACGTAACAGAGACGCGAAAAAGTCTCACGCTAAAACTTGCAGCTGGTGTGGCCCTTTTAGTGTTATCGTAAGATCTACACTGTTCTTCTGGAGGGCCCTATCTTTTAACATGGGCTGGGGGCTGGTCCAGGCGGTTACTTTTCGTGGTGGGGCAATGTTTTTAACGTTTGCAACGTAACAGAGACGCGAAAAAGTCTCACGCTAAAACTTGCGGCTGGTGTGGCCCTCTTAGTGTTATCGTAAGATCTATACTGTTCTTCTGGAGGGCTCTAGCTTTTAACATGGGCTGGGGGCGTGGTCCTGGAGGTTAGCTGGCAACGTGGGTGTCCGTCCGTTATCGTAGGGCCTTCTAGCTTAACACGGTTCTGCTTTCGGCTTCTGTTCTCGTTTCTCCCCTCGGAACTGCGTCTGTCTCACGGTGGGAAGGTATGCCATGCATTTAGGCATTCTTGTGTTAGTCTGTGGTATTCAATTTGCTCACTCGTTACTCGTATTGCTTTGGTTAATTTAATGTCACGATTTATTCGGAGCTATGTGACATACTACTGGATTTGCTTATCATGTCAGGGTTTTCATGGAAGGTGTTGGATTTGCGTGACACCTTACACACTAACTGAAGTGTGGCCTCCCAATTGAATGAACAGTTAGTTGGTGATATGAAGGAAGCCCGTTTAGCTCTTGAGACAATTTTTACTACCGTGCAATTTCTATGCTGACAAGGACTAGCGATTAAAGGGCACAAAGATATAAACTCAATTTTTTTTCAACTGTTTGAACTCTGAAAGAATGATATACCTGAGTTTAAAGTTTGGTTAGGGCGTTTGGGGTATAAGTGGAAGTCCCACGATATTCAAAATGAGATCATTGATCTACTAGGAAAGTCTCTGTTGAGAAAGGTATTGGCTTCAACCAAGAAGACTGAACATTTTTCTATTATGGTTGACGAAACAAGTGATTCTTCGGTTCACGGACAAGTCTCATTTTGCATTCGTACTGTCGATTATTCCTTAGTCATCAACGAAGACTTTATTGGCTTATATGACACCCCCAACACTGAATCACACATTCTGTTTCGTATTTTAAAAGACGTTTTTACTCGTCTCTATTAGTCAATGGATAACTTAAGAGGACAGTGCTATGACGGTGCCTCGAATACGAGAGGTAAGTTCAAAGGACTAAAAAAGTTTGTTTCGGATACACAACCGAAAGCACGCTATGTGCAGTGCACTGCTTACAGTTTAGACTTGCATTTATAGACAGTCTCCGCCATCTTACGTCTATGAGGGATATTATGGCTTTAGTTAAGGACTTAATAAACACCGTAAGAGAATCCAACAAAAGGATGGGACTTTTCAGAAGCATACGCTGTGAGAGCGCCAACTACTAAGCTGGTCTATGACCCCTTTGCCCAAATCGATGGATTGTGCAAGCTTCTACTATCTTGAGAATATTGAAAAACTTTGAAGAACTTCTAGAGTCATTTGAAACTATTTCGCGAAGTAATGAAAATAATGGAGAAAGTAAAATGGAACCACGAAAGTGGCGCTTTAATAGCCAACTGGGTGAGTTGTTGCGGCAGCGAAATGAAATGAACACACCGTATCATCTTCAATTATTTGTATTCGTTCATCAGTTTTGGTAGCGGCTCAGTTACATCGGATATTAATGAAAATATTTTAGATAAAGGTATGCGTCCCACTCTATTTTTGAAATCGAACCTATGTTTTTTATTATAATACTTCTGCTATTCTTCTTCTTCTCCCTTATGCTTTAGACCAGCTGGCCCATTTCCATTTCTTCTTCTATCCATGTTCTCTTGGCCTATCAACGTTCCTTTTTCCTTTAGGTTGTTATCTATCACTTGTTTTGGCACACGTTCATCGTCCATTCTTTCTCTAAGTTCTTTCCATTCTTTACTGCGTTCCTTCACATTCTCAGTTAATTTATAAAGTTCTACATTCTCCCGGATGGTCCCATTTTATCTCATCTCGTTACTCACTGGACTGTTCTCCAAAATCTCATCTCGGCTCCCTGAAGTCAATTATATGTTGTGGAGTTTCACTTCCACATGATCCACAAGGACTGACATAACTTTATAAAATTCTAGCACTGTATCCTTTCATGCTGCTACGCATAATAGGGAATTTCTTAACGCTTTTCAGTGTTCACTTTGCAGAGATATGGAATGGCACATTCCTCGAATTTGAAGGTGTTAAGTTTTTCAGTAGCTTTGTTTACTAATATGAATTGGCATTTTCAAAGAATCCTAGAATACCGTGGACTTTGCTAGGTTATATACTTCACGTAGAACTCTCTGTAAGTTATCGTTGTTATCCACAACTAGAGTCTTTTCTTCATAAAATGTAAGGATTTTGATAGAATTTCTACCTACGAGACCATCCTCTACACTAAATTTTATAATCTATTGTTCCCATTCTCTCAAAAGGCCGTCTAAATGTAAATAAAAACGTAATACAACACCATTCTGAGACACCATTATTGATATTTCTTCGGGCGATAATTCCAGATTATTGCTTTACGTTTATCTGTTGTCATACTAACATAAAGGAAAATGGTGATGGTTGCACCAGATGCACAACGGCAATGTGCTCTGAAGCCAATCCAGAACATAAATACTCATATATGCGGGGTGAGTCGCTAACTTTTGCATCTTAAATTATTTTTAATTCGTTAAGGACATTTCTGATATGTTCTCACCTAGACGGACAGTCACAAGGGACACATAAAACAAACATTAATGCGCTTTCTCAACTCCTTTAATAACCGAGATACATGCATAATCTTTGGATTCTCTGAAAAAAAAAATGCCATTGTTTGTAGCCAGAACAGACGGTATGGATGAGATGGACCCAGTGATACAGCTGTTTTGTAGATCTAACGTGGAGTAAATATACATTGTAAGTAGGACTATTTCTGCTGTCATTGTGGCCGTTGAATTGCTGTCCACTCAGAGATTTACGCTGTTCTCCAAGGAAAGTTGCGCCGCCTGCTATTCCAGCCGCACTATTCACCCTCCATTGCAACTTTCAGTTTCTTTATTCTTACCCCCACACATGTACATACATCACAATATCCTAACTAACATATGACGTTCTTATTATTAGTTATCATTGTTACTATTGTAGTATGCTAGCACATGATTTTCATGTCAGTTGCAACACATAACCAAGTCCAACAAATATTGCAAACATGACATACAGCACAAATACAATCGTATGTTCCAAGCGTCCAAGGCAGATGTGAATATCTCTGATCTGAACTACAGTGCCGGTTACGTGCGAGATTAAATCACTAAAAATGCCCGTAACAACCATTCAACATGTTGAACAGAAGCAAATTGTTGTAGCACTGAACAAGAAGACTGCGGAAACTGTTCCCTGATGAATAAACTATCTTTTGATTTGAGTCGTCGCCAATCTGTCAGATATGATGGTCAGGTTATGCAGATTACTACCTCCGGATGGTAAGTCTGTTCTAACTACAGTATAGATCCGAGTATCCGGCATCATTTTATGATTTATGTCAGAGACGACTGAAGTCTAGTGGAACGAAGCGAGTTCGGGCCAGCACGGGGTGTAAACGGCCTTGTGTGCAGCAATTTGACGCCGTTTGCAATCTACAGCATGTTAGTCATTTATGATATGGACAGGTTTTGGAACTAATTTAAGAATGTTGGAGAAGTCGCTAGGGTGCACTCATAAAGGTGTATTATCGAACAATATCTAACCATCTAAACAGTTGTGCCCGTGAGCGGAGGCAAAGACTGAAATGGTTTGCGAAATGCAATGATGAAAGTCTTTTATAATTGTTAAATTCAGCAGTGTGCAAGAATTCATATTAACTTCTTTACTGTTATGCTTATTGATAACAACTTTTCAAGGCAGGTTGGTCAAGGTGTTTCAACTTGTGTAAATCAATAAACTTTAATGAACTTCGCTATTACTTGCGAAGTTCACAAATCAAAAACTGAAATCAAGGTCTGTGAATTTTTTAATTAAATGTTTCAAACCTCGCTGGTGCATTTTGAAACTACTTCTCATGACACATCACACTGATGTACATGTAACTGTATCGCACCTAGTGATGGCAGTATGCAGCCGAAATGCATTGTGCTAGTAAATATCATGTAAAAGTGATGAAAGCAGCAAAATAATTTCGTAATAATTGTCAAAAGGATTTGACTGTTTGAACCATGCAATACTTTTGCATAAGTTGGAACGTTATGGGCCTAGGAAGAAGCTCAATAATGGTTCACTTCAAGTCTGGAAAGTACGAAGCAGAGCGTTGTCCTCCAGTGACCACAAACAGGGAAGAGGTTTGAATATGAATGGTATCATGTAAACTTGGTATGCTAGAGGGTAAGTTCCGGGTCCGTTGCTTTTCGTGATGTGTACCAATGACATGCCAGTAAAAATAACACATGCCTGAAAAAATTTTCTCTTTACAGATGACACAAGTGTTGCTGAGAGAGAAATGGAACATAATATAAATGATGTAGCTAATAAGGTAGCTAGTTACAACGTAACATGGATTTTGGAGAACAAATTAACGATTATGTAAGTTCATATGCATCTACAGCCGGTGTAAGTTTGAATAAAAACATTCTGGGTATTAGGGTGCGTCAGTATAAAACAGTAAAACAAGGGAAATGCCGATGTTTCGACCGTCTTTCGAGTAGTGCTTTTCAGTTAGTCGCGCTGAAAAGGACCACTGCAACGTCAATCAAAACGTCGGCATGTGACTGTTTCAGTATTTCATAATGGCGTCACCTACTAACGAAAATCATTTTATTCAGGTTTAAATTACCACTAAATTGCACGATACTCAATGCGTGCGGTTTCTGACTTGGAAATTCTCTAAAAGATAAATTCTGTTGCCCAAATAGTCAGTGAAGTCGATTATAAATTTTTAGAACTTAGGGTAAATGACAGGCTTCCTTGGAAGGATCATGTTCAAGATATTGTGCTGAAACTGAATGCTACCTACCTTCACTATGAGAGTGACATCCATTGTCTGTGACACTGTTATATCGTATGGTACTACATTATGGGGCAACTCTGTGCAGTCACAAACAAATACTTAGCCTAGAAAAGGGTGGTCAGTCTGATCTGTAATATCAGTTCGTAAACTTTGTGTAGACAGTTGTCCAGGCGTGACTTTGCCGTTCCTGTTCACACATTGCGTCATAGGATTTGTTGTTGACATTATTATCTCATTGAGAAGAAATTTCAATATTCATCCGGTGAGTACTAGACGGAAAAGAATAAGAAGCACATTGACAATTGTTCCTTAAATACTGAACGGAAAGGAGCTCACCATCCAGCGAGTTTCATTTTCACAATGCTTCCAGCAGAAATGAAAAAACGAAGTGACGAAGTCAAGTATTCAGATCCAAGTTGAGATGTTTCCTTGCGGCATACTGCTATTCTATACAGGAGTTCCTCACAGTAGTTGAGAACTTTTCTCAATCATTTGTTATTTATTCACAAACTCTCTCCCACAGTATTTTTTTTTTTCCATTTCATTAAAACTTTTGGTTACAATTTTCTAAGGTATATACTGTAAACTGTGCTGAAGCGATCCATGAGTAAGTAGGTTTCGCTCGCATAGATCCATGGAATCTAACACATATATAAGCAATAGTTTTACTGTATCGGTCATCAACTCTAAGAACTGTTTCGTGTATTTCTACATTCCTGTCGTTTCCCACCTTCTCAATACACTATAACTGCTTCATTGATTATTTACCTTGTATACACGTATCTACTAGACGTACCTCTGTGATTCATTCCTTCCACAACTCCTTCAGCTACAGTTTTCAGCAACCACTCATGTAAACTGTGCCAAAACCATACTACCACTTTGTTTCACTATGTTTTTATCATTATTTTTCTCGCTGACTCATCTCATTTTCTATTACAGCAATCCATCCCACGTTCAGCAATCTCGTGTAATATTCTATTCTATAGGCTTTTCATCGTTTCACCGTGCAGCGCAGAATATAAAACCGTGATGATACGTACACTAAGTGTGTCACTAAGTGTATCAGCTAACAATGTGCACATAGCTTATCACTGTGCCGAAGTTGCCCGGTTCTGCGAAGCGCCAGCTATCGAGGGAAACACTGTGCGCTGTCCACGTGTTGACAGCTGCGAGGGCCACGCCGATCATCCATCGTCTCAGCGCCGCTGTGGGACATATCGACTGCGCAGCGAGCGCCCTGCGCTGGACGGCCGGCAGCGGTCGCAGCTGCGACGCAATTACGTGGTTCGCTGCCCTCATTTGTCACCAGACAGCGACCAACAGGCGCCGGCCTCGGAGGACACCACCTGCTGCGCCACAAACCCTGTAGGGCATTCATAGGACCTCAGCCTTCTCTTATCCTGACTTCCAGTTTACCGCTATGTTCTTGTTCCAAACTCCTTTATTTAGAAGTTCATCTCTCACCTAACTGATTTGATGCGGCTTTGTCGTAACTCCCGTAGAGGTGACGACCTCTGCTTCTCAGAGTCCTTTGTTGGATATCTAAATCTGTATCTTCATAGATACTCCGCAAGTCAAGGTACGGTGCGTGGCGAAGAGTACGTTGTACCACTAGGTCATTTCCTTTCGTGTTCCATTCGCAAACAGAACGAGGGAAAAACGACTGTCTGTGCGCCTCCGTTGTTGTTGTTGTTGTGGTCTTCAGTTCTGAGACTGGTTTGATGCAGCTCTCCCTGCTAGTCTATCCTGTGCAAGCTTCTTCATATCCCAGTACTTACTGCAACCTACATCCTTCTGAATCTGCTTAGTATATTCATCTCTTGGTCTCCCTCTACGATTTTTACCCTCCACGCTCCCCTCCAATGTTAAATTTGTGATCTCTTCTTATTGTCAAGTTGTGCCACAAACTCCTCTTCTCCCCAATTCTATTCAATTCCTCTTCATTAGTTATGTGATCTACCCATCTAATCTTCAGGATTCTTCTGTAGCACCACATTTCGAAAGCTTCTATTCTCTTCTTGTCCAAACTGTTTATCGTCCATGTTTCACTTCCATACATGGCTACACTCCATACAAATACTTTCAGAAACGACTTCCTGACTCTTAAACCTATACTCGATGTTAACAAATTTCTCTTCTTCAGAAACGCTTTCCTTGCCATTGCCAGTCTACATTTTATATCCTCTCCACTTCGACCATCATCAGTTGTTTTGCTCCCCAAATAGCAAAACTCCTTTACTACTTTAAGTGTCTCATTTCCTAATCTAATTCCCTCAGCATCACCCGACTTAATTCGACTGCATTCCATTATCCTCGTTTTGCTTTTGTTGATGCTCGTTTTATATCCTCCTTTCAAGACACTGTCCATTCCGTTCAACTGATCTTCCAAGTCCTTTGCTGTCTCTGACAGAATTACAATTTCATCTGTGAACCTCGAAGTTTTTATTTCTTCTCCATGGATTTTTATACCTACGCCTAACTTTTCTTTTGTTTCCTTTACTGCTTGCTCAATATACAGATTGAATAGCATCGGGGAGAGGCCACAACCCTGTCTCACTCCCTTCCCAACCACTGCTTCCCTTTCATGCCCCTCGACTCTTATAACTGCCACCTGCCTTCGTATGAGGCCTAATTTCTCGTTTCCTCTCTTTGTGGTCCTTAGGCGGAATGTATGTTGGCGGCAGTAGAATCTTTCGGCAGTCTGCTTCAAATGTCGGCCCTCTAAATTTCCTCAATATTGTTTCTCGGAAAGAACCTCACCTACCCTCCAGGGATTCCCATTTGAGTCCCCGAAGCATCTTCGTAACACTCACATGTTGTTCTAACCTACCGATAACAAATCTAGCAGCGCGCTCTGAATTGTTTCGATGACTTCCTTCAATCTGACCCGGTACGCATGCCAAACACTCCAGCCATACTCAAGCATAGGTCGCACCAGCGTCCTATATGCGTCTCCTTTACAGGTGAACCACTTTTTCCTAAAATTATCCCAATAAACCGAATCGACCATTTGCCTTCTCTAGCACCCCATATCGCTTTGCAGCGTTAAGACCAGATATTTAAAATACTTGACTGTTAAGCAGGACACTAGTTAAACTATGTCCGAAATGTACAGGTTTGATCTTCCTACTCATCCGCATTAACATATGTTTTTCCACATTTGGAGCTAGCTGCCATTATCACACCAACTGAAAATTTTGTCTAAGTCGTCTTTTATCTTCCTACAGTCACTCGACACCTTACCGGACACCACTGCATTATCAGCAAATAACCACAGATTGCCGCCCACACTGTGGGCCAAACCATTTATGTACGCAGAGAACAACAGCAGTCCTATCACACATCCCTGTGGCACACCTGTCGATACCCTTGTCTCCGATGACCACTCGCCATCGAGGACAACATACTGGGTTATATTATTTAAGAAGTCTTCGAGCCACTCATATATCTGTGAACTTAATCCGTTTGCTCGTACCTTCGTTAACAGTTTGGAATGAGGCTCCATGTGAAATGTTTTCCGGAAATCCAGAAATATGAAATCTGCCTGTTGCCCTTGATCCATAGTTCTCAGTATATGATGTGAGAAAAGGATAATCTGAGTTTCCCCCTTCGAATTGTGCCTCGATGACCAGCGAAGATGTGTCTGGAGATGACCTACACAGAGGTGGAATACCAAACTGACTATCACTCGTTATACAGCCCGACAATCAGGAGTGGTGACCTGGAATGAGAACATTTGGAGCATTATGGACGCGCTTTCCAACCAGATTGTGATTTTGATGATAGAACTCGTCGTTTGGATAGAATTTGGCACTATATCCCACAGGAAGACATTCAACGACTCTTAATCAATGTCAGGACGAACGTCTTCCTTCTCAGGTCCAGAGGTGGACCAAGACATGATGACCTTGCTCAAATAGTGAAGCTCTTTCTCTTGAATAAATCATCACACTTTTCTGAAACTGTAGTCATTTGTCTATCTATACATGTATATCACATTTACCGATTTCCATTACATTCGGATAATTCTTTCGTGCTTCGGAAGATGGAAATTAGCTTATCCAAACAATTATTGTAACTAGTTCTACTTAATAGAAGTTTTGATTTTCATTTTCCTTTTTAAACGCGGAGAGAGGTGCACCCAACAGTCAACAGCGTTCCTTAGGTTTCAAACAGCATAAAGCTAACGCTACGCCAACTAGCTTTAGGGGGCGTACAAGAAAAAAGACAGGCTCACTAAGTGCATGCCTAAAATAAAGTACGCTGGCCAGAGAGTAATATTAAAGGAAAGGTAACACAGCGAGATACAACATTGATTACGGTTTAAAAACAGAATCAATGACGTTGGGTGCACAGTATTATACAGAAGAGTACAAATTTGAACTTACCCAGACTCCTCTTTAGACCTAGTAAAGATTTTGGACACAACAGCTGCTTTACACACACATGTACCAGAGCTTAAGTAACTAGCTGGAATAATGGGAATTAGTACACAACAACAAAAAACAAATAGCAACTGGCCGAATCAGTAGCTTCCTCGTAACAGCAGTTATTCGCAATCAATGTCCCATCGATTGTGTGCCCTCAAACATATACATACATCAGAGCATAGGCCTCTAACAGAAACATGGCGTGTTAGTATACATACATCACAAGTGACCAAAGGAGCGTTTACGCAGAACAGCAATTATTCTAATATCGTGCCCCGTAGACTGGCCACACCAAGAAACGTACACTACTGGGCATTAAAATTGCTACACCACGAAAATGACGTGCTACAGACGCGAAATTTAACCGACAGAAAGAAGATGCAAATGATTAGCTTATCAGAGCATTCACACAAGGTTGGCGCCGGTGGCGACACCTACAACGTGCTGACATGAGGAAGTTTCCAGCCGATTTCTCATTCACAAACAGCAGTTGACCGGCGTTGCTGGTGAAACGTTGTTGTGATGCCTCGTGTAAGGAGGGGAAATGCGCACCATCACGTTTCCGACTTTGATAAAGGTCGGATTGTAGTCCATCGCGATTGCGTTTTATCTATCGTATCGCGACATTGCTGCTCGCGTTGGTCGAGATCCAGTGACTGTTAGCAGAATATGGAATCGGTGCGGGAGGCTAATACGGAAACCATTGCTGGATCCCAACGGCCTCGTATCACTAAGGCATCTTATCCGCATGGCTGTAACGGATCGTGCAGCCACGTCTCGATCCCTGAGACAACAGATGGGGACGTTTGCGTGACAACAACAATCTGCACGAACAGTTCGACGACTTTTGCAGCAGCATGGGCTATCAGCTTGGAGACCGTGGCTGCAGTTACCCTTGACGCTAAAATCACAGACAGGAGTGCCTGCGATGGTGTACTCAACGACGAACCTGGGTGCACGAATAGTAATACATAATTTTTTCGATTGAATCCAGGTTTTGTTTACAGCATCATGATGGTCGCATCCGTGTTTGGCGACATCGCGGTGAACGCACATTGGAAGCGTGTATTCGTCTTCGCCATACTGGCGTATCACCTGACGTGATGGTATGGGGTGCCATTGGTTACACGTCTCGGTCACCTCTTGTTCGCAATGACGGCACTTTGAACAGTGGACGTTACATTTCAGATGTGTTACGACCCGTGGCTCTACCCTTCATTCGATCCCTGCGAAACCCTACATTTCAGCAGGATAATGCACGACCGCATGTTGCAGGTCCTGTACGGGCCTTTCTGGATACAGAAAATGTTCGACTGCTGCCCTGGCCAGCACATTCCTCAGATCTTTCACCAACTGAAAAAGTCTGGTCAATGGTGGCCGAGCAACTGGCTGGTCACAATACGCCAGTCACTATTCGTGATGAACCGTGGTATCGTGTTCAAGCTGCATGGGCAGCTGTACCTGTACACGCCACCCAAGCTCTGTTTGACTCAATGGCCAGGCGTATCAAGGCCGTTATTATGGCCAGAGGTGGTTGTTGAGGGTACTGTTTTCTCAGGATCTATGCACCCAAATTGTGTGAAAATGTAATCACATGTCAGTTCTCGTTTAAGATATTTGTCCAATGAATACCCGTTTATCATCTGCATTTCTTCTTGGTGTAGCAATTTTATGGCCAGTAGTGTATTAACATGTCATAACTTAGACCCCTAACTGAAATATTGTGCGTCAAAATACGGTAATTAGCAGCCGACCAAAATTTGCAGTTTCCTCAGGTTATTAAATGTCACAGCCTATAGATTAGTGATATGAAAATGTGTTCAAAGTATCACCGTCGCACATGCGACGCGACAGTGTAAATACCAAAACGCCAAGAACCAAAGTTTATTACACATTCTCAGAGGCACAAGCGCCTGCAAAATTTTTGAGGAAAACATCATCTCACATCACTCAGCCGGAACCAGAATTCTTTGGGTGAGTCCCATTCAAAATCAGTACTTCACTAGACCCACTGAGTGCTACCGTTAGAAGAATCGCAATATCGGACAGTCCAAACGGTCTTCCTCCTGTCTACGGCCCGATGTGTTAATCAAGGGGCACCATTGGCGCCTGCTGTCCAAGACACTACAGTGTGCTGCCATCGCTATCACAGCAGTTATCGGCCCAAACAATGCCGACACGCCACTTAGACCGTAGGACTCTCCTTTCCGTCGGCCGATAAACAACTTCCCTCCAACGTCTCTAATAATACACTGCGCTGGGGCACTCACTGCTCTCCCGCGGGCCTAGACTACGTCGCCCCGCGGGATTCAAAGAGTACGCGTGAGCTATCAATGCGGACTGGCGCCAAAGAAATAGAACGCGGGCACTGCAGACTTCCTCTTCTTTTTCTATTTCTAACATTGCTTTAACTTACTCAACACTAATTTATTGTGAATAGTTTTTCTTGACAAGACAATACATGTAATATTACACAGTCTATCTCTTCGTGGTTTGTATGTGCTCTAATAAATCTATTGATTATAATCTCCCAAAAGTCTTGAGGGTTTACTGCCAAGTTTTAAAACAAATGCTTCGAGAATAACGTCGATAGTACCTCTGAGTACACTCAGATAGTTTTTAACTGAAACTGAAACCGAGCGCAGAAAGCAACGTGTTCATGTGTTTTATATCAAAATTATTGATATGAAGTTACGTTTAGGTTCTTTACAAAGAAAATGTGCCGTTCTTCGCTTAATTAGTAGTCCAACTGGTAGTAGTACCTTACCCTTTTTGAAAACTACAACAGCGGACGTTTATTTTCATTAATCAGTCATTACTAACGAGTCTAAACTAACTGCAGGAAGGACGGCCTTTGTGGCCGTGCGGTTCTAGGCGCTTCAGTCAGGAACCGCGTGACCGCTACGGTCGCAGGTTCGAATCCTGCCTCGGGCATGGATGTGTGTGATGTCCTTAGGTTTAAGTAGTTCTAAGTTCTAGGGGACTGATGACCACAGATGTTAAGTCCCATAGTGCTCAGAGCCATCTAACTGCAGGAAGTGACACGATTCAGTTTGACATTATGAAAACCGTTACTGTTCCCGGAGGGAATCCCTTGTTTGACATCAGAATTAAATACGCCCACATACGTGGAATACCGGTAATTAATTTCAGGTTATCGTCGGAGAAAAATAAATCAAAAGCAACATACCAAATAAGCCAAAGATCCTAAGGAAGCACAGCCGACAATCATAAGATTTAGTACTACCATTGTCATATCTTCTTATTCTCTATATGCTGACAAATGGTATATATTTCGTTGCTGTGCAGCGATGATGTGAAAATTTCCGTTTCGTTCTCTAGTTTTAGTTTATCATGGTCTCCTATTTACAGCACGAAGTCAAGGAAGAATCGTCCGTGACTCAGCGACAGACAGTGGAAAATGCTCAAAAAGACACATTCTTGTGATATACTGCTACTTCTAGTGGCGTCATCAGCCAAATGCTGTTTACTTCCCCTTCGCGTTTTCCAGCCTGTGTTGACGAGTTATACGTTCGCCCCCGTCACATTTCTCTTGTCCATTTTTCTGGTTGAGTCACATCAGGGAGATGTTCCGTTACTGTGACACTGCCCTTCTTCCTGATGTGCGTCTTTTCCGGTATGCATTCTGCCCTGAGTCCATTTATATGGATGGCAATGCGCGACCGCATCGAATGACGCCAGCAGAGGAGCTCTTGGAACGAGAGCACATTGGCCTAATGGACTGGCCTCCCGTTCCCTTCCGACTTAAATCCCATTGCCCTTGTGTGGATTGCGTGGTAACACGTATTGCGGCACGTCCTCATGCACCAACGCCCCACCAGAAGTTGGCAACCGCACTGATGGAGGAATAGAAGCTACTAGCGCAAGAACTGTTAACCGTAACTATGGCTAGAATGGGAGCAGGTTACAGAGCGTGCTCATCACACTCCCTATAAAGAACCATGTCCCTCCTTTTGTAAAATGGTTCAGATGGCTCTGAGCACTATGGGACTTAACTTCTGAGGTCATCAGTCCCCTAGAACTTAGAACTACTTAAACCTAACTAACCTAAGGACATCACACACATCCATGCTCGAGGAAGGATTCGAACCTGCGACCGTAGCGGTTGCGCGGTTCCAGACTGTAGCGTCTAGAACCGCTCGGCCACTCCGGCCGGCTTCCTTTTGTAATATCCAAGGTCGAACATAAATAGTGGTGACTTGAATGTAATTATTGTCTTTGAATAAAAGTGTCGTTTCTGCACATTTCATTGGGTACTTCTTACAGCTACCGTCTGAACTAGACTGAAGCGCAAAAGAAATTGGTATAGGCATGCTTATTTAAACACAGAGATATGTAAACAGGCCGAATACGGCGCTGCTGTCAGCAACACCTATATAAGACAACAGGTGTCTGGTGCAGTTGTTAGATAGGTTACTGCTGCTACACTGGCAGCTTATCAAGATTTAAGCGTGTTTTGAACGTGGTGTTACAGTCGGCGCACGAGCGATGGGACACGGCATCTCCGAGGTAGCGATGAAGTGGGGATTTGCCCTTACGACCATTTCACGAGTGTACCGTGAATATCAGGAATCCGGTAAAACATTAAATCTCTGACATCCTGCTGCCGGAAAAAGATCCTGCAAGAACTGGACCAGCCGGCCGCGGTGGCCGAGCGGTTCTAAGCGCTTCAGTCCGGAACCGCGCTACTTTTGCGGCCGCAGGTTCGAATCCTGCCTCGGGCATGGATGTGTGTGATGTCCTTAGGTTAGTTAGGTTTAAGCAGTTCTAAGTTCTAGGGGACTGACGACCTCAGCTGTTAAGTCTCATAGTGCTCACAGCCATGTGAACCATTTTTGAACTGGACCAACGACAACTGAAGAGAATCTTTCAACGTGACAGAAGTGCAACCCTTCCGCAAATTACTGCAGATTTCAATTTTTGGCCATAAACAAGTGTCAGCGTGCGAACCACTCAACGAATCATGATCGATATGGGCTTTCGGAGCAGAAGACCCACTCATGTACCCTTGATGACTGCAATGCTTTACGCCTCGCCTGTTCCCGTCAATACCGACATTGGACTGTTGATGACTGGAAACATGTCGCCAGGTCGGACGAGTCTCGTTCCAAATTGTGTCGAGCGGATGGACGTGAACGGGCAAGGAGACAACCTAATCAATCCATGGGCACTTCATGTCAACAGGGGACTGTTCAACCTGGTGGAGGTTCTGTAATGGTGTGGGGCGAGAGCAATTGGAGTGATATGGGACCCCTTGTACATCTGGATACGAGTCTGACAGGTGACACGTACGTAAGCATCCTGCCTGATCAGATGCATCCATTCATGTCAATTATGCGTTCCGATGACTGCACGACACAATGCTTTTCGTCTCGCCTGTTCCCGTCAATACCGACATTGGACTGTTGATGACTGGAAACATGTCGCCAGGTCGGACGAGTCCCGTTTCAATTTGTGTCGAGCGGATGGACGTGAACGGGCAAGGAGACAACCTCATCTATACATGGACCCTGCATGTCAACAGGGGACTGTTCAACCTGGTGGAGGTTCTGTAATGGTGTGGGGCGAGAGCAGTTGGAGTGATATGGGACCCCTTGTACGTCTGGATACGAGTCTGACAGGTGACACGTACGTAAGCATCCTGCCTGATCAGATGCATCCATTCATGTCCATTATGCGTTCCGACGAACTTGGACAATTCTAGGAGGACAATGCGACACCCCCAAACGTCCAGAACGTTCACAGATTGGCTCCAGGAATACTCTTCTGAGTTTAAACACTTCTGCTGGCCACCAAACTCCCCAGATATGAGCAACCTAGGATGCCTTGCAACGTGCTGTTCAGAACAGATCTCCACCTCCTCATACTCTTACGGATTTATGGGCAGTTCTACAGGATTCATTGTGTCAGTTTCCTCCAGCACTGCTTCAAATATTAGTCGAGTCCATGCCACGTTGTGTCGCGGCACTTTTGCGTGCTCGCGGGGGCCCTGCACGTTATTAGGCAGGTGTACCAGTTTCTTTGGCTCTTCAGTGTATATTTTAGCAGTTCTTCCTACGTATGGTCCAAGTTTAATTGGCTTTATTACCTTCCTACGTATGGTCCAAGTTTAATTGGCTTTGTTACTTGCCAGTGACACATCACGGCAAACTTACTTCCGTCCTTAAGTTTTGCGCACCAGTGTATTTCCGTAAGTATCTCCTGGCCCTATCTTATAACGTTTACATTTTCGTTGCCATCTTCGACCTTGCACTTGTTCTGGCACCATATTTACGCCCATGTCCGAGTCCACGCACCCTATCTTCGATGTTAATAGTGTATTCGTTCTCATATGACGTACCCTTGTTCCATAATTCACTCATATATAGTATTATGGTACGTGTTTTGATGGTCCTTGAAGATAAATGAGGACAACAATAACAATGAACTACCCTTGGACGTGCATTATTTCCCTTTTGCATCATACTGTAAAAAAGCGCGGTATCTCCAGTTACTTTCAGGGGGAGTAACTTCCCCACTGCGACATCACACAGTGCGTTTAAAAAAATGGCTCTGAGCACTATGGGACTTAACTTTTGAGGTTATCAGTCCCCTAGAACTTAGAACTAATTAAACCTAACTAACCTAAGGACAT